>NW_028294413.1:0-58041 GCF_964341445.2 Mesoplodon mirus | reverse complement strand
GACTTGTGATGACAAGTCTCATGGAGCATTCTGATGAAAAGGGACATGGAACATTGTGATTACAGAGGTCTTGGAGCATTGTGATGACTAGGGCATGGAACATTGTGATGAGAAGGCCATGGAGCATTCTGATGACATGCATCATGGAGTTTTGTGATGACAAGGGGATGGAGCATTGTGATTATAGGGATCTTGGAGCATTGTGATGAAAATGCCTGGGTCACTCTTATGAAAATTGCATAGAACCTTGTCATGACAGGGTTCAAGGAGCATACTGACGACAAGTGTCTGGGAGAATTGTGATGAAAAGTGTATTCAGCATTGTGATGACAAAGATCATGGAGCACTGTGATGAGAAGATCATGGATAATTGTGATGATGAGCGTCATGGGGTGTTGTGATGATAAGTGTTATGGAACATTGTGATCACAAGGGTTTGGAGCATTATGATGACAGAGGTCATGGAGAAAATTGATTTCATTGTGATGACAATAGCCTGAAGCATTATGATGATGGGCATGGTGCATTGTGATGACAGGGTTCATGGAAAATTGAGATGAAAAAGGGCATGGAGCATTGTGATTACAAGGGTCGTGGAGCATTGTGATGACAAGGGCATGGAGCATTGTGATGAGAAGGCCATGGAACATTCTGATGACATGCGTCATGGAGCTTTGTGATGACAAGGGCAAGGAGCATTGTGATTTCAGAGAAATTGAGCATTGTGATGACAAGTGTCATGGAACCTTGTGATGACTAGGGCGTGGAAAATTGTGATGGCAAGGGTCATGGTGCATTTTTATGACAGGGGTAATGGAGCATTTTGATGAGAAGTGCATGGAACCTAGGTCTTAAATGTTTCATGAATTATTGTGATGAGAGTTGGTATGGAGCATTGTGATGACAAGGGCACAGAACACTGTGATACATGGGTCATGCAGGATTGTAATGACAAGGGCATGGAGCACTCTGTTGAGAAGGGAATCGAGCATTGTGATGAAAAGTGTCATGGAGCTTTGTGATGACAAGTGCATGGAGCAATGTGATGAGAAGGTTCATGGAGCATTGTGATGGAAATGACATGGAGCATTTTGATGCCAAGGGTCATGGATCATTGTGATGACAAGTCATGGAGCATAGTGATGACAAATGTCAAAGAGCACTGTGAAGAAAATTCATGGAGCATTGTGGTTAAATAGGTCACAGAGACTGTTGATGACGAGGGCATGGACCATTGTGAGGACAAAGGTCTTGGAGCATTGTCATGACAATGGCTTGAAGCATTGTGATGACAAGGGTCAGGGAGCATTGTGCTGACAAGTGCATGGATAATTGTGATGACAATGGTCATGGAGCATTCTGATGACAAGCTTGTGGAGTATTTTGATGACAATGGCATGGATCATTTTGATGAAAACCGCATGGGGCTTTGTGATGAAAATTGCATGGAGCCTTTTCGTGACAGGATTCAAGGAGCATTGTGATGACAAGTGTCAGGGAGCACTGAGATGACAAGTGTATTGAGCATTGTGATGACAAAGGTCCTGGAGCATTGTGATGAAAAGGGCATGGAGTATTGTGATGACAGGCATCATGGAGCATTGTGATGACAAGTGTTATGGAACACTGTGATCACAAGGGTTTGGAGCATTGTGATGAGAGAGGTCATGGATCATTTTGATTTCAAGGAGCATGGAGCATTGTGATGAAAAGGGCATGAAGCAGTGTTATCCCAATGTTCATGGATGATTGTGATGACAATGGAAATGGAGTATTGTGATGACAAGCGCATAGAGCATTGTAATGATAAGGTAAAGTAGCATTTTGCTGACAAAGGGATGGAGCATTGTGATGACAGGTGTCATGGAGCACGGTGATGACAAGCGTCACGGAGCATTGTGAATACAGTGGTCATGGAGCATTGGGATGACAAGGGCATGGATCATTATGATGACAAGTGTCATGGAGCACTGGGCTGAAAATGTTCATGGAGTGTTTTGATGACAGGGGTCATGGAGCATTGTGATGACAAGGGAATGGAGCATTGTGATGAAAAGAGTCCCGGATCATTGTGTTGTCTGGTGTCATGGAGTGTTGTGATGACAGTGGTCATGGAGCATTGTGATGATATTGGCCATGGTGCATTGTGATGAGTAGGTCATGCAATAATGGGCTGAAAATATTCATGGATTATTGTGACGACAGGTGTCATGGAGCATTGTGATGACAAGGGAATGGAGCATGGTGATGACAAGGTCCTGGAGCATTCTGATGAGAAGACCATGGAGACTTGTGATGACAAGTCTCATGGAGCATTCTGATGAAAAGGGACATGGAACATTGTGATTACAGAGGTCTTGGAGCATTGTGATGACTAGGGCATGGAACATTGTGATGAGAAGGCCATGGAGCATTCTGATGACATGCATCATGGAGTTTTGTGATGACAAGGGGATGGAGCATTGTGATTATAGGGATCTTGGAGCATTGTGATGAAAATGCCTGGGTCACTCTTATGAAAATTGCATAGAACCTTGTCATGACAGGGTTCAAGGAGCATACTGACGACAAGTGTCTGGGAGAATTGTGATGAAAAGTGTATTCAGCATTGTGATGACAAAGATCATGGAGCACTGTGATGAGAAGATCATGGATAATTGTGATGATGAGCGTCATGGGGTGTTGTGATGATAAGTGTTATGGAACATTGTGATCACAAGGGTTTGGAGCATTATGATGACAGAGGTCATGGAGAAAATTGATTTCATTGTGATGACAATAGCCTGAAGCATTATGATGATGGGCATGGTGCATTGTGATGACAGGGTTCATGGAAAATTGAGATGAAAAAGGGCATGGAGCATTGTGATTACAAGGGTCGTGGAGCATTGTGATGACAAGGGCATGGAGCATTGTGATGAGAAGGCCATGGAACATTCTGATGACATGCGTCATGGAGCTTTGTGATGACAAGGGCAAGGAGCATTGTGATTTCAGAGAAATTGAGCATTGTGATGACAAGTGTCATGGAACCTTGTGATGACTAGGCCGTGGAAAATTGTGATGGCAAGGGTCATGGTGCATTTTTATGACAGGGGTAATGGAGCATTTTGATGAGAAGTGCATGGAACCTAGGTCTTAAATGTTTCATGAATTATTGTGATGAGAGTTGGTATGGAGCATTGTGATGACAAGGGCACAGAACACTGTGATACATGGGTCATGCAGGATTGTAATGACAAGGGCATGGAGCACTCTGTTGAGAAGGGAATCGAGCATTGTGATGAAAAGTGTCATGGAGCTTTGTGATGACAAGTGCATGGAGCAATGTGATGAGAAGGTTCATGGAGCATTGTGATGGAAATGACATGGAGCATTTTGATGCCAAGGGTCATGGATCATTGTGATGACAAGTCATGGAGCATAGTGATGACAAATGTCAAAGAGCACTGTGAAGAAAATTCATGGAGCATTGTGGTTAAATAGGTCACAGAGACTGTTGATGACGAGGGCATGGACCATTGTGAGGACAAAGGTCTTGGAGCATTGTCATGACAATGGCTTGAAGCATTGTGATGACAAGGGTCAGGGAGCATTGTGCTGACAAGTGCATGGATAATTGTGATGACAATGGTCATGGAGCATTCTGATGACAAGCTTGTGGAGTATTTTGATGACAATGGCATGGATCATTTTGATGAAAACCGCATGGGGCTTTGTGATGAAAATTGCATGGAGCCTTTTCGTGACAGGATTCAAGGAGCATTGTGATGACAAGTGTCAGGGAGCACTGAGATGACAAGTGTATTGAGCATTGTGATGACAAAGGTCCTGGAGCATTGTGATGAAAAGGGCATGGAGTATTGTGATGACAGGCATCATGGAGCATTGTGATGACAAGTGTTATGGAACACTGTGATCACAAGGGTTTGGAGCATTGTGATGAGAGAGGTCATGGATCATTTTGATTTCAAGGAGCATGGAGCATTGTGATGAAAAGGGCATGAAGCAGTGTTATCCCAATGTTCATGGATGATTGTGATGACAATGGAAATGGAGTATTGTGATGACAAGCGCATAGAGCATTGTAATGATAAGGTAAAGTAGCATTTTGCTGACAAAGGGATGGAGCATTGTGATGACAGGTGTCATGGAGCACGGTGATGACAAGCGTCACGGAGCATTGTGAATACAGTGGTCATGGAGCATTGGGATGACAAGGGCATGGATCATTATGATGACAAGTGTCATGGAGCACTGGGCTGAAAATGTTCATGGAGTGTTTTGATGACAGGGGTCATGGAGCATTGTGATGACAAGGGAATGGAGCATTGTGATGAAAAGAGTCCCGGATCATTGTGTTGTCTGGTGTCATGGAGTGTTGTGATGACAGTGGTCATGGAGCATTGTGATGATATTGGCCATGGTGCATTGTGATGAGTAGGTCATGCAATAATGGGCTGAAAATATTCATGGATTATTGTGACGACAGGTGTCATGGAGCATTGTGATGACAAGGGAATGGAGCATGGTGATGACAAGGTCCTGGAGCATTCTGATGAGAAGACCATGGAGACTTGTGATGACAAGTCTCATGGAGCATTCTGATGAAAAGGGACATGGAACATTGTGATTACAGAGGTCTTGGAGCATTGTGATGACTAGGGCATGGAACATTGTGATGAGAAGGCCATGGAGCATTCTGATGACATGCATCATGGAGTTTTGTGATGACAAGGGGATGGAGCATTGTGATTATAGGGATCTTGGAGCATTGTGATGAAAATGCCTGGGTCACTCTTATGAAAATTGCATAGAACCTTGTCATGACAGGGTTCAAGGAGCATACTGACGACAAGTGTCTGGGAGAATTGTGATGAAAAGTGTATTCAGCATTGTGATGACAAAGATCATGGAGCACTGTGATGAGAAGATCATGGATAATTGTGATGATGAGCGTCATGGGGTGTTGTGATGATAAGTGTTATGGAACATTGTGATCACAAGGGTTTGGAGCATTATGATGACAGAGGTCATGGAGAAAATTGATTTCATTGTGATGACAATAGCCTGAAGCATTATGATGATGGGCATGGTGCATTGTGATGACAGGGTTCATGGAAAATTGAGATGAAAAAGGGCATGGAGCATTGTGATTACAAGGGTCGTGGAGCATTGTGATGACAAGGGCATGGAGCATTGTGATGAGAAGGCCATGGAACATTCTGATGACATGCGTCATGGAGCTTTGTGATGACAAGGGCAAGGAGCATTGTGATTTCAGAGAAATTGAGCATTGTGATGACAAGTGTCATGGAACCTTGTGATGACTAGGCCGTGGAAAATTGTGATGGCAAGGGTCATGGTGCATTTTTATGACAGGGGTAATGGAGCATTTTGATGAGAAGTGCATGGAACCTAGGTCTTAAATGTTTCATGAATTATTGTGATGAGAGTTGGTATGGAGCATTGTGATGACAAGGGCACAGAACACTGTGATACATGGGTCATGCAGGATTGTAATGACAAGGGCATGGAGCACTCTGTTGAGAAGGGAATCGAGCATTGTGATGAAAAGTGTCATGGAGCTTTGTGATGACAAGTGCATGGAGCAATGTGATGAGAAGGTTCATGGAGCATTGTGATGGAAATGACATGGAGCATTTTGATGCCAAGGGTCATGGATCATTGTGATGACAAGTCATGGAGCATAGTGATGACAAATGTCAAAGAGCACTGTGAAGAAAATTCATGGAGCATTGTGGTTAAATAGGTCACAGAGACTGTTGATGACGAGGGCATGGACCATTGTGAGGACAAAGGTCTTGGAGCATTGTCATGACAATGGCTTGAAGCATTGTGATGACAAGGGTCAGGGAGCATTGTGCTGACAAGTGCATGGATAATTGTGATGACAATGGTCATGGAGCATTCTGATGACAAGCTTGTGGAGTATTTTGATGACAATGGCATGGATCATTTTGATGAAAACCGCATGGGGCTTTGTGATGAAAATTGCATGGAGCCTTTTCGTGACAGGATTCAAGGAGCATTGTGATGACAAGTGTCAGGGAGCACTGAGATGACAAGTGTATTGAGCATTGTGATGACAAAGGTCCTGGAGCATTGTGATGAAAAGGGCATGGAGTATTGTGATGACAGGCATCATGGAGCATTGTGATGACAAGTGTTATGGAACACTGTGATCACAAGGGTTTGGAGCATTGTGATGAGAGAGGTCATGGATCATTTTGATTTCAAGGAGCATGGAGCATTGTGATGAAAAGGGCATGAAGCAGTGTTATCCCAATGTTCATGGATGATTGTGATGACAATGGAAATGGAGTATTGTGATGACAAGCGCATAGAGCATTGTAATGATAAGGTAAAGTAGCATTTTGCTGACAAAGGGATGGAGCATTGTGATGACAGGTGTCATGGAGCACGGTGATGACAAGCGTCACGGAGCATTGTGAATACAGTGGTCATGGAGCATTGGGATGACAAGGGCATGGATCATTATGATGACAAGTGTCATGGAGCACTGGGCTGAAAATGTTCATGGAGTGTTTTGATGACAGGGGTCATGGAGCATTGTGATGACAAGGGAATGGAGCATTGTGATGAAAAGAGTCCCGGATCATTGTGTTGTCTGGTGTCATGGAGTGTTGTGATGACAGTGGTCATGGAGCATTGTGATGATATTGGCCATGGTGCATTGTGATGAGTAGGTCATGCAATAATGGGCTGAAAATATTCATGGATTATTGTGACGACAGGTGTCATGGAGCATTGTGATGACAAGGGAATGGAGCATGGTGATGACAAGGTCCTGGAGCATTCTGATGAGAAGACCATGGAGACTTGTGATGACAAGTCTCATGGAGCATTCTGATGAAAAGGGACATGGAACATTGTGATTACAGAGGTCTTGGAGCATTGTGATGACTAGGGCATGGAACATTGTGATGAGAAGGCCATGGAGCATTCTGATGACATGCATCATGGAGTTTTGTGATGACAAGGGGATGGAGCATTGTGATTATAGGGATCTTGGAGCATTGTGATGAAAATGCCTGGGTCACTCTTATGAAAATTGCATAGAACCTTGTCATGACAGGGTTCAAGGAGCATACTGACGACAAGTGTCTGGGAGAATTGTGATGAAAAGTGTATTCAGCATTGTGATGACAAAGATCATGGAGCACTGTGATGAGAAGATCATGGATAATTGTGATGATGAGCGTCATGGGGTGTTGTGATGATAAGTGTTATGGAACATTGTGATCACAAGGGTTTGGAGCATTATGATGACAGAGGTCATGGAGAAAATTGATTTCATTGTGATGACAATAGCCTGAAGCATTATGATGATGGGCATGGTGCATTGTGATGACAGGGTTCATGGAAAATTGAGATGAAAAAGGGCATGGAGCATTGTGATTACAAGGGTCGTGGAGCATTGTGATGACAAGGGCATGGAGCATTGTGATGAGAAGGCCATGGAACATTCTGATGACATGCGTCATGGAGCTTTGTGATGACAAGGGCAAGGAGCATTGTGATTTCAGAGAAATTGAGCATTGTGATGACAAGTGTCATGGAACCTTGTGATGACTAGGGCGTGGAAAATTGTGATGGCAAGGGTCATGGTGCATTTTTATGACAGGGGTAATGGAGCATTTTGATGAGAAGTGCATGGAACCTAGGTCTTAAATGTTTCATGAATTATTGTGATGAGAGTTGGTATGGAGCATTGTGATGACAAGGGCACAGAACACTGTGATACATGGGTCATGCAGGATTGTAATGACAAGGGCATGGAGCACTCTGTTGAGAAGGGAATCGAGCATTGTGATGAAAAGTGTCATGGAGCTTTGTGATGACAAGTGCATGGAGCAATGTGATGAGAAGGTTCATGGAGCATTGTGATGGAAATGACATGGAGCATTTTGATGCCAAGGGTCATGGATCATTGTGATGACAAGTCATGGAGCATAGTGATGACAAATGTCAAAGAGCACTGTGAAGAAAATTCATGGAGCATTGTGGTTAAATAGGTCACAGAGACTGTTGATGACGAGGGCATGGACCATTGTGAGGACAAAGGTCTTGGAGCATTGTCATGACAATGGCTTGAAGCATTGTGATGACAAGGGTCAGGGAGCATTGTGCTGACAAGTGCATGGATAATTGTGATGACAATGGTCATGGAGCATTCTGATGACAAGCTTGTGGAGTATTTTGATGACAATGGCATGGATCATTTTGATGAAAACCGCATGGGGCTTTGTGATGAAAATTGCATGGAGCCTTTTCGTGACAGGATTCAAGGAGCATTGTGATGACAAGTGTCAGGGAGCACTGAGATGACAAGTGTATTGAGCATTGTGATGACAAAGGTCCTGGAGCATTGTGATGAAAAGGGCATGGAGTATTGTGATGACAGGCATCATGGAGCATTGTGATGACAAGTGTTATGGAACACTGTGATCACAAGGGTTTGGAGCATTGTGATGAGAGAGGTCATGGATCATTTTGATTTCAAGGAGCATGGAGCATTGTGATGAAAAGGGCATGAAGCAGTGTTATCCCAATGTTCATGGATGATTGTGATGACAATGGAAATGGAGTATTGTGATGACAAGCGCATAGAGCATTGTAATGATAAGGTAAAGTAGCATTTTGCTGACAAAGGGATGGAGCATTGTGATGACAGGTGTCATGGAGCACGGTGATGACAAGCGTCACGGAGCATTGTGAATACAGTGGTCATGGAGCATTGGGATGACAAGGGCATGGATCATTATGATGACAAGTGTCATGGAGCACTGGGCTGAAAATGTTCATGGAGTGTTTTGATGACAGGGGTCATGGAGCATTGTGATGACAAGGGAATGGAGCATTGTGATGAAAAGAGTCCCGGATCATTGTGTTGTCTGGTGTCATGGAGTGTTGTGATGACAGTGGTCATGGAGCATTGTGATGATATTGGCCATGGTGCATTGTGATGAGTAGGTCATGCAATAATGGGCTGAAAATATTCATGGATTATTGTGACGACAGGTGTCATGGAGCATTGTGATGACAAGGGAATGGAGCATGGTGATGACAAGGTCCTGGAGCATTCTGATGAGAAGACCATGGAGACTTGTGATGACAAGTCTCATGGAGCATTCTGATGAAAAGGGACATGGAACATTGTGATTACAGAGGTCTTGGAGCATTGTGATGACTAGGGCATGGAACATTGTGATGAGAAGGCCATGGAGCATTCTGATGACATGCATCATGGAGTTTTGTGATGACAAGGGGATGGAGCATTGTGATTATAGGGATCTTGGAGCATTGTGATGAAAATGCCTGGGTCACTCTTATGAAAATTGCATAGAACCTTGTCATGACAGGGTTCAAGGAGCATACTGACGACAAGTGTCTGGGAGAATTGTGATGAAAAGTGTATTCAGCATTGTGATGACAAAGATCATGGAGCACTGTGATGAGAAGATCATGGATAATTGTGATGATGAGCGTCATGGGGTGTTGTGATGATAAGTGTTATGGAACATTGTGATCACAAGGGTTTGGAGCATTATGATGACAGAGGTCATGGAGAAAATTGATTTCATTGTGATGACAATAGCCTGAAGCATTATGATGATGGGCATGGTGCATTGTGATGACAGGGTTCATGGAAAATTGAGATGAAAAAGGGCATGGAGCATTGTGATTACAAGGGTCGTGGAGCATTGTGATGACAAGGGCATGGAGCATTGTGATGAGAAGGCCATGGAACATTCTGATGACATGCGTCATGGAGCTTTGTGATGACAAGGGCAAGGAGCATTGTGATTTCAGAGAAATTGAGCATTGTGATGACAAGTGTCATGGAACCTTGTGATGACTAGGCCGTGGAAAATTGTGATGGCAAGGGTCATGGTGCATTTTTATGACAGGGGTAATGGAGCATTTTGATGAGAAGTGCATGGAACCTAGGTCTTAAATGTTTCATGAATTATTGTGATGAGAGTTGGTATGGAGCATTGTGATGACAAGGGCACAGAACACTGTGATACATGGGTCATGCAGGATTGTAATGACAAGGGCATGGAGCACTCTGTTGAGAAGGGAATCGAGCATTGTGATGAAAAGTGTCATGGAGCTTTGTGATGACAAGTGCATGGAGCAATGTGATGAGAAGGTTCATGGAGCATTGTGATGGAAATGACATGGAGCATTTTGATGCCAAGGGTCATGGATCATTGTGATGACAAGTCATGGAGCATAGTGATGACAAATGTCAAAGAGCACTGTGAAGAAAATTCATGGAGCATTGTGGTTAAATAGGTCACAGAGACTGTTGATGACGAGGGCATGGACCATTGTGAGGACAAAGGTCTTGGAGCATTGTCATGACAATGGCTTGAAGCATTGTGATGACAAGGGTCAGGGAGCATTGTGCTGACAAGTGCATGGATAATTGTGATGACAATGGTCATGGAGCATTCTGATGACAAGCTTGTGGAGTATTTTGATGACAATGGCATGGATCATTTTGATGAAAACCGCATGGGGCTTTGTGATGAAAATTGCATGGAGCCTTTTCGTGACAGGATTCAAGGAGCATTGTGATGACAAGTGTCAGGGAGCACTGAGATGACAAGTGTATTGAGCATTGTGATGACAAAGGTCCTGGAGCATTGTGATGAAAAGGGCATGGAGTATTGTGATGACAGGCATCATGGAGCATTGTGATGACAAGTGTTATGGAACACTGTGATCACAAGGGTTTGGAGCATTGTGATGAGAGAGGTCATGGATCATTTTGATTTCAAGGAGCATGGAGCATTGTGATGAAAAGGGCATGAAGCAGTGTTATCCCAATGTTCATGGATGATTGTGATGACAATGGAAATGGAGTATTGTGATGACAAGCGCATAGAGCATTGTAATGATAAGGTAAAGTAGCATTTTGCTGACAAAGGGATGGAGCATTGTGATGACAGGTGTCATGGAGCACGGTGATGACAAGCGTCACGGAGCATTGTGAATACAGTGGTCATGGAGCATTGGGATGACAAGGGCATGGATCATTATGATGACAAGTGTCATGGAGCACTGGGCTGAAAATGTTCATGGAGTGTTTTGATGACAGGGGTCATGGAGCATTGTGATGACAAGGGAATGGAGCATTGTGATGAAAAGAGTCCCGGATCATTGTGTTGTCTGGTGTCATGGAGTGTTGTGATGACAGTGGTCATGGAGCATTGTGATGATATTGGCCATGGTGCATTGTGATGAGTAGGTCATGCAATAATGGGCTGAAAATATTCATGGATTATTGTGACGACAGGTGTCATGGAGCATTGTGATGACAAGGGAATGGAGCATGGTGATGACAAGGTCCTGGAGCATTCTGATGAGAAGACCATGGAGACTTGTGATGACAAGTCTCATGGAGCATTCTGATGAAAAGGGACATGGAACATTGTGATTACAGAGGTCTTGGAGCATTGTGATGACTAGGGCATGGAACATTGTGATGAGAAGGCCATGGAGCATTCTGATGACATGCATCATGGAGTTTTGTGATGACAAGGGGATGGAGCATTGTGATTATAGGGATCTTGGAGCATTGTGATGAAAATGCCTGGGTCACTCTTATGAAAATTGCATAGAACCTTGTCATGACAGGGTTCAAGGAGCATACTGACGACAAGTGTCTGGGAGAATTGTGATGAAAAGTGTATTCAGCATTGTGATGACAAAGATCATGGAGCACTGTGATGAGAAGATCATGGATAATTGTGATGATGAGCGTCATGGGGTGTTGTGATGATAAGTGTTATGGAACATTGTGATCACAAGGGTTTGGAGCATTATGATGACAGAGGTCATGGAGAAAATTGATTTCATTGTGATGACAATAGCCTGAAGCATTATGATGATGGGCATGGTGCATTGTGATGACAGGGTTCATGGAAAATTGAGATGAAAAAGGGCATGGAGCATTGTGATTACAAGGGTCGTGGAGCATTGTGATGACAAGGGCATGGAGCATTGTGATGAGAAGGCCATGGAACATTCTGATGACATGCGTCATGGAGCTTTGTGATGACAAGGGCAAGGAGCATTGTGATTTCAGAGAAATTGAGCATTGTGATGACAAGTGTCATGGAACCTTGTGATGACTAGGCCGTGGAAAATTGTGATGGCAAGGGTCATGGTGCATTTTTATGACAGGGGTAATGGAGCATTTTGATGAGAAGTGCATGGAACCTAGGTCTTAAATGTTTCATGAATTATTGTGATGAGAGTTGGTATGGAGCATTGTGATGACAAGGGCACAGAACACTGTGATACATGGGTCATGCAGGATTGTAATGACAAGGGCATGGAGCACTCTGTTGAGAAGGGAATCGAGCATTGTGATGAAAAGTGTCATGGAGCTTTGTGATGACAAGTGCATGGAGCAATGTGATGAGAAGGTTCATGGAGCATTGTGATGGAAATGACATGGAGCATTTTGATGCCAAGGGTCATGGATCATTGTGATGACAAGTCATGGAGCATAGTGATGACAAATGTCAAAGAGCACTGTGAAGAAAATTCATGGAGCATTGTGGTTAAATAGGTCACAGAGACTGTTGATGACGAGGGCATGGACCATTGTGAGGACAAAGGTCTTGGAGCATTGTCATGACAATGGCTTGAAGCATTGTGATGACAAGGGTCAGGGAGCATTGTGCTGACAAGTGCATGGATAATTGTGATGACAATGGTCATGGAGCATTCTGATGACAAGCTTGTGGAGTATTTTGATGACAATGGCATGGATCATTTTGATGAAAACCGCATGGGGCTTTGTGATGAAAATTGCATGGAGCCTTTTCGTGACAGGATTCAAGGAGCATTGTGATGACAAGTGTCAGGGAGCACTGAGATGACAAGTGTATTGAGCATTGTGATGACAAAGGTCCTGGAGCATTGTGATGAAAAGGGCATGGAGTATTGTGATGACAGGCATCATGGAGCATTGTGATGACAAGTGTTATGGAACACTGTGATCACAAGGGTTTGGAGCATTGTGATGAGAGAGGTCATGGATCATTTTGATTTCAAGGAGCATGGAGCATTGTGATGAAAAGGGCATGAAGCAGTGTTATCCCAATGTTCATGGATGATTGTGATGACAATGGAAATGGAGTATTGTGATGACAAGCGCATAGAGCATTGTAATGATAAGGTAAAGTAGCATTTTGCTGACAAAGGGATGGAGCATTGTGATGACAGGTGTCATGGAGCATGGTGATGACAAGCGTCACGGAGCATTGTGAATACAGTGGTCATGGAGCATTGGGATGACAAGGGCATGGATCATTATGATGACAAGTGTCATGGAGCACTGGGCTGAAAATGTTCATGGAGTGTTTTGATGACAGGGGTCATGGAGCATTGTGATGACAAGGGAATGGAGCATTGTGATGAAAAGAGTCCCGGATCATTGTGTTGTCTGGTGTCATGGAGTGTTGTGATGACAGTGGTCATGGAGCATTGTGATGATATTGGCCATGGTGCATTGTGATGAGTAGGTCATGCAATAATGGGCTGAAAATATTCATGGATTATTGTGACGACAGGTGTCATGGAGCATTGTGATGACAAGGGAATGGAGCATGGTGATGACAAGGTCCTGGAGCATTCTGATGAGAAGACCATGGAGACTTGTGATGACAAGTCTCATGGAGCATTCTGATGAAAAGGGACATGGAACATTGTGATTACAGAGGTCTTGGAGCATTGTGATGACTAGGGCATGGAACATTGTGATGAGAAGGCCATGGAGCATTCTGATGACATGCATCATGGAGTTTTGTGATGACAAGGGGATGGAGCATTGTGATTATAGGGATCTTGGAGCATTGTGATGAAAATGCCTGGGTCACTCTTATGAAAATTGCATAGAACCTTGTCATGACAGGGTTCAAGGAGCATACTGACGACAAGTGTCTGGGAGAATTGTGATGAAAAGTGTATTCAGCATTGTGATGACAAAGATCATGGAGCACTGTGATGAGAAGATCATGGATAATTGTGATGATGAGCGTCATGGGGTGTTGTGATGATAAGTGTTATGGAACATTGTGATCACAAGGGTTTGGAGCATTATGATGACAGAGGTCATGGAGAAAATTGATTTCATTGTGATGACAATAGCCTGAAGCATTATGATGATGGGCATGGTGCATTGTGATGACAGGGTTCATGGAAAATTGAGATGAAAAAGGGCATGGAGCATTGTGATTACAAGGGTCGTGGAGCATTGTGATGACAAGGGCATGGAGCATTGTGATGAGAAGGCCATGGAACATTCTGATGACATGCGTCATGGAGCTTTGTGATGACAAGGGCAAGGAGCATTGTGATTTCAGAGAAATTGAGCATTGTGATGACAAGTGTCATGGAACCTTGTGATGACTAGGGCGTGGAAAATTGTGATGGCAAGGGTCATGGTGCATTTTTATGACAGGGGTAATGGAGCATTTTGATGAGAAGTGCATGGAACCTAGGTCTTAAATGTTTCATGAATTATTGTGATGAGAGTTGGTATGGAGCATTGTGATGACAAGGGCACAGAACACTGTGATACATGGGTCATGCAGGATTGTAATGACAAGGGCATGGAGCACTCTGTTGAGAAGGGAATCGAGCATTGTGATGAAAAGTGTCATGGAGCTTTGTGATGACAAGTGCATGGAGCAATGTGATGAGAAGGTTCATGGAGCATTGTGATGGAAATGACATGGAGCATTTTGATGCCAAGGGTCATGGATCATTGTGATGACAAGTCATGGAGCATAGTGATGACAAATGTCAAAGAGCACTGTGAAGAAAATTCATGGAGCATTGTGGTTAAATAGGTCACAGAGACTGTTGATGACGAGGGCATGGACCATTGTGAGGACAAAGGTCTTGGAGCATTGTCATGACAATGGCTTGGATCATTGTGATGACAAGGGTCAGGGAACATTGTGCTGACAAGTGCATGGAGAATTGTGATGACAAGGGTCATGGAGCATTCTGATGACAAGCTTGTGGAGTATTTTGATGACAATGACATGGAGCATTGTGATGAAAAGGGCATGGAGTATTGTGATGACTGGCATCATGGAGCGTGGTGATGACAAGTGTTATGGAACAATGTGATCACAAGTGTTTGGTGCATTGTGATGACAGAGGGCATGGATCATTTTGATTTCAAGGAGCATGGAGCATTGTGATGACAAGGGCATGAAGCAATGTGATCCCAAGGTTCATGGAGAATTGTGATGACAATGGAAATGGAGTATTTAGATGACAAGCGCATAGAGCATTATAATGACAATGTCATGTAGCATTTTGCTGACAAAGGCATGGAGCATTGTGATGACACGTGTCATGGAGCACTGTGATGACAAGCATCACGGAGCATTGTGAATACAGGGGTCATGGAGCATTGGGATGACAAGGTCAAGGGTCATTGAGATGACAAGTGTCATGGAACACTTGGCTGAAAATGTTCATGGAGTATTGTGATGACACGGGTCATGGAGCATTGTGATGACTAGGCAATGGAGCATTGTGATGACAAGAGTCCCGGATCATTGTGTTGTCAGGTGTCATGGAGTGTTGTGATGACAGTGATCATGGAGCATTGTGATGACAAGGGAATGGAGCATGGGGATGACAAGGTCCTGGAGCACTGTTATGAGAAGACCATGAAGAGTTGTGATGACAAGTCTCATGGAGCATTCTGATGATAAAGGGCCTGGAGCATTGTGATTTCAGGGGTCTTGGAGCATTGTGATGACTAGGGCATGGAGCATTTTGATGAGAATGCCATGGAGCATTCTGATGACATGTGTCATGGAGTTTTTTGATGACAAGGGCATGGAGCATTGTGATTACATTGGTCTTGGAGCATTGTCATGAAAAGGGCATGGATCATTGTGATGAAAAAGGCATGGAGCCTTTTCATGACAGGGATCAAGGAGCATACAGACAACAAGCGTCAGGGAGCATTTTGATGACAAGTGTATTGAGTATTGTAATGACAAATTTCATGGAGCATTGTGATGAAAAGTGCATGGAGTACTGTGATGACAGGCATCATGTAGCGTTGTGATGACAAGTGTTATGGAACTCTGTGATCACAAGTGTTTGGAGCATTGTGATGACAGAGGTCATGGACCATTTTGATTTCAAGGAGCATGGATCATTGTGATGAAAAGGGCATGAAGCAATGTGATCCCAAGGTTCATGGAGGATTGTGTTGACAATGGAAATGGAGAATTGTGATGACAAGCGCATAGAGCATTGTAATGACAATGTCATGTAGCATTTTGCTGACAAAGGCATGGAGCATTGTGATGACAGGTGTCGTGGAGCACTGTGATGACAACCCTCACGGAGCATTGTGAATACAGGGGTCATGGAGCTTTGGGATGACAAGGGCATGGATCATTGTGATGATAAATGTCATGGAACAATGGGATGAAAATGTTCATGGAGTGTTGTGATGACAGGGGTCAGGGAGCACTGTGATGACTAGGGAATGGAGCATTGTGATGAAAAGAGTCCCGGATCACAGTTTTGTCAGGTGTCATGGAGTGTTGTGAAGACAGTGGTCATGGAGCATTGTGATGATATTGGCCATGGAGCTTTGGATGAGTAGGTCGTGGAGCATTGGGATATAAATAATCATGGATTATTGTGATGACAGGGGTCATGGAGCATTGTGATGACAAGGGAATGGAGCATGGTAATGACAAGGTCCTGGAGCATTGTGATGAGAAGACCATGGAGACTTGTGATGACAAGTCTCAGGGAGCATTCTGATGAAAAGGGAAATGGAACATTGTGATTACAGGGGTCTTGGAGCATTGTGATGACTAGGGCATGGAGCATTGTGATGAGAAGGACATGGAGCATTCTGATGACATGTGTCATGGAGTTATTTGATGACAAGGGCATGGAGCATTGTGATTACAGGGGTCTTGGAACATTGTGATGACAAGGGCATGGAGCATTGTGAGGCGAAGAACAAGGAGCATTCTGATGGCATGCGTCATTGAGCTTTGTGATGACAAGTGTTATGGAATATTGTGATCACAAGTGTTTGGAACATTGTTATGACAGAGGTCATGGAGCATTTTGATTTCATTGTGATGACAATAGCATGAAGCATTATGATGATGGGCATGGTGCATTGTGTTGACAGGGTACATGGATCATTGAGATGAAAAAATGCATAGAGCATTGTGATTACAGGGTTCTTGGAGCATTGTGATGAGAAAGGTCATGGAGCTTTGTGATGACAAGGCCATGGAACATCTTGATGGCAGGAGTCATGGAGCATTGTTATGTCTTGGGTAATGGAGCATTTTGATGGCAAGGGCATGGAACATTGTGATGAGGAGGCCATGGAGCATTCGGAAGACATGTGTCATGGAGCTTTGTGAAGACAAGGGCCTGGAGCAATGTGATGAGAGCGTTCATGGAGCATTGTGATGACAATGACATGGAGCATTGTGATGCCAAGGGTCATGGATCTTTGTGATGACAAAGGTCATGGAGCATTTTGATGGCAAGGGCATTGTGCATTGTGATGAGAAAGGCAGGCAGCATTCTGATGACAGGGTCATGGAGAAAATTGATGAAAAGTTTCATGGAAAATTTTGATGACAGGTGTCATGGAACATTGTGATGTCAGGGGTCATCGAACATTGTGATGACAAGGGCATGGAGCATTGTGATGACCATGTCATGCAGTATTGTGAAGACCGGTGTCAGGGAGCATGGTGATGACATAAGTAATGGCCCATTGTGATGGCAATGGCATGGAGCATTGTGATGCCAAGTGTCATGGAGGATTCTGATGACAAAGGTAATGGAGCATTGTGATGACAATGGCTTGGAGCATTGTGATGACAAGGGTCAGGGAGCATTGTGCTGACAAGTGCATGTAGAATTGTGATGACAAGGGTCATGGAGCATTCTGATGACAAGCTTGTGGAGTATTTTGATGACAATGACATGGAGCATTGTGATGAAAACGGCATGGGGCATTGTGATAAAAAAGGCATGGAGCCTTTTCCTGACAGGGTTCCAGGAGCATTTTGATGACAAGAGTCAGGGAGCATTGTGATGACAATTGTTTTGAGCATTGTGATGACAATGGTCATGGAGCATTGTGATGAAAAGGGCATGGAGTATTGTGCTGACAGGCATCATGGAGCGTTGTGATGACAAGTGTTATGGAACAATGTGATCACAAGGGTTTGGAGCATTGTGATGACAGAGGTCATGGATCATTTTGACTTCAAGGAGCATGGAGCATTGTGATGACAAGGGCATGAAACAATGTGATCTCAAGGTTCATGGAGGATTGTGATGACAATGGAAATGGAGTATTGAGATGACAAGCGCATAGAGCATTATAATGACAAGGTCATGTAGAATTTTGCTGACAAAAGCATGGAGCATTGTGATGACGTGTCATGGAGCACTGTGATGACAAGCGTCACGGAGCATTGTGAATACACGGGTCAGGGAGCATTGGGATGACAAGGGTCATGGAGCACTTGGCTGAAAATATTCATGGATTATTGTGAAGACACGGGTCATGGAGCATTGTGATGACTAGGGAATGGAGCATTGTGATGACAAGAGTCCCGTATCATTGTGTTGTCAGGTGTCATGGTTTGTTGTGATGACAGTGGTCATGGAGCATTGTGATGACCAGGAAATGGAGCATGGGGATGACAATGTCCTGGAGCATTGTGATGAGAAGGCCATGAATACTTGTGATGACAAGTCTCATGGAACATTCTGATGAAAAGGGGCATGAATCATTGTGATTACAGGGGTCTTGGAACATTGTGATGACTATGGCATGGAGCTTTGTGATGAGAAGACCATGGAGCATTCTGATGACATGCATCATGGAGTTTTTTGATGACAAGGCCATGGAGTATTGTGATTAGAGGGGTCTTGGTACATTGTGATGACAAGGGCATGGAGCATTGTGAGGAGAAGACCACGGAGCATTCTGATGGCATGTGTCATTGAGCTTTGTGATGACAATGGCATGGAGATTGAGATTACATGGGTCTTGGAGCATTGTGATGAAAAGGGCATGGATCATTGTGATGAAAAAGGCATGGAGCCTTGTCATGACAGTGTTCAAGGATCATACAGACAACAAGTGTCAGGGAGCATTTTGATGACAATTGTATTGAGCATTGTGATGACAAAGGTCATGGAGCATTGTGATGAAAAGTGCATGGAGTATTGTGATGTACAGGCATCATCGAGCATTGTGATGACAAGTGTTATGGAACACTGTGATCACAAGGCTTTGGAGCATTGTGATGAGAGAGGTCATGGATCATTTTGATTTCAAGGACATGGAGCATTGTGATGAAAAGGGCATGAAGCAATGTGATCCCAAGGTTCATGGAGGATTGTGATGACAATGGAAATGGAGTATTGTGGTGACAAGCACATAGAGCATTGTAATGACAAGGTCATGTAGCATTTTGCTGACAAAGGCATGGAGCATTGTGATGACAGGTGTCATGGAGCACTGCTATGACAACCGTCATGGATCATTGTGAATACAGGGGTCATGGATCATTGGGATGACAAGGGTCATGGAGCACTGGGCTGAAAATACTCATGGAGTGTTGTGATGACAGGGTTCATGGGGCATTGTGATGACTAGGGAATGGAGCATTTTGATGACAAGAGTCCCGGATCATTGTGTTGTCAGGTGTCATGGAGTGTTGTGATGACACTGGTCATGGAGCATTGTGATAATATTGGCCATGGAGCATTGTGATGAGTAGGTCCTGGAGCACTGGGCTGAAAATGTTCATGGATTATTGTGATGTGAGGGGTAATGGAGCCTTGTGATGACAAGGGAATTGAGCATGGCAATGACAAGGACCTGGAGCATCGTGATGAGAAGACCATGGAGACTTGTGATGACAAGTCTCATGGAGCTTTCTGATGAAAATGAAAATGGAACATTGTGATTACAGGGGTCTTGGAGCATTGTGATGACTAGGGCATGGAGCATTGTGATGAGAATGCCATGGAGCATTCTGATGACATACGTCATGGAATTTTTTGATGACAAGGGCAAGGAGCATTGTGATTACAGGGGTCTTGGAACACTGTGATGACAAGTGCATGGAGCATTGAGATTACATGTGTCTTGGAGCATTGTGATGAAAAGGACATGGATCATTGTGATGAAAAAGGCATGGAGCCTTTTCATGACAGGATTCAAGGAGCATACAGACAACAAGTGTGAGGGAGAATTTTGATGACAAGTGTATTGAGCATTGTTATGACAAAGGTCATGGAGCATTGTGATGAGAAGACCATTGATAATTGTGATGACAAGCGTCATGGGGCATTGTGATGACAAGTGTTATGGAATATTGTGATCACAAGTGTTTGGAGCATTGTTATGACAGAGGTCATGGAGCATTTTGATTTCATTGTGATGACAATAGCATGAAGCATTATGATGATGGGCATGGTGCATTGTGATGAAAGGGTTCATGGATCATTGAGATGAAAAAGGGCATAGAACATTGTGATTACAGGGTTCTTGGAGCATTGTGATGACATGTGTCATGGAGCACTGTGATGACAAGCGTCACGGAGCATTGTGAATACAGGGGTCATGGAGCATTTTGATGACAAGGGTCATGGAGCACTGGGCTGAAAATGTTCATGGAGTGTTGTGATGACAGGGGTCATGAAGCATTGTGATCACTAGGGAATGGAGCATTGTGATGACAAGAGTCCCTGATCATTGTGTTGTCAGGTGTAATGGAGTGTTGTGATGACAGTGGTCATGGAGCATTTTGATGATATTGGCCATGGAGCATTATGATGACTATGTCGTGGAGCATGGGGCTGAAAATGTTCATGGCGCATTGTGGTTAAAAAGGTCACAGAGACTGTTGATGAAGAAGGCATGGCCCATTTTGATGACAAAATTCATGAAGCACTGTGATTACTGGAGTCACGGAGCATTGTGATGACAGGGGCCATGGAGCATTGTGATAACAAGGGCATGGAGCGTTGTGATGACAAGGGCATGGAACATTGGTCTAATAAGTTTCATGGATTATTGTGATGACAGTTGGAACGGCACATTGTGATGAAAATGGCATGGAGCATTGTGATGACCAGGTCATGCAGTATTGTAAAGACACGTGTCAGGTAGCATTGTGATGACATATGTAATGGCCCATTGTGATGACAATGGCTTGGAGCATTGTGATGATAAGGGTCAGGGAGCATTGTTCTGACAAGTGCATGGAGAATTGTGATGACAACGGTCATGGAGCATTCTGATGACAAGCTTGTTGAGTATTTTGATGACAATGGCATGATGTATTGTGATGAAAACGCCATGGTGCATTGTGATGAATAAGCCATGGAGCCTTGTCATGAAAGAGTGCACGGTGCATACTGAGGTCAGTAGTCAGAGAGTATTGTGTTGACTAGGGTATTGAGCATTGTGCTGACAAAAGTCATGGTGCATTGTGATGAGAAGACCATGGATAACTGTGCTGACCAGTGTCATGGGGCATTGTGATGACAAGTGTTATGGGACATTGTGATCACAAGGGTTTGCCACAATTTGATGACAGATGTCATGGATCATTTAGATTTCATTGTGATGACAATAGCATGAAGCATTATGATGATGGGCATGGTGCATTTGGATGACAGCGTTCATGGAGCATTGTGATGAAAAGTGGCATGGAGCATTGGTCTGACAAATTTCTTGGATTATTGTGATAAGTATGGGCATGACACATTTTGATGAGAAGGTCATGGAGCACTGTGATGACAATGTCATGAATTATTGTGAAGAAAGGTGTCAGGGAGCATTGTGATGAAATATGTCATGTTCCAGTTTGATGACAATAACATGGAGCATTGTGATGCCAATTTTTATTGAGGATTGTTGTGACAAAGTAAAGGAGCATTGTGATGACAAGGGCATGGAGCATTGTGATATTAAGGGCCATTGAGAATTTTAATGTCCTGGTCGTGAAACATTTTCATGAAAAGCGCATGGAGCTTCCTATGACAGGGGTCATGGAGCATTGAGATGAAAAGTGCATGGAGTATTGTGATGACAAGAGCATATAACATTGTGATGTGAAGTGCCATGGAGCATTGTAATGACAAGGACGTGGAGAATTGTGAGGACAAGGGACATTGAGCTTTGAGATGACAAGGCATGGAGCATGGTGATGGCAAAACCGTGGAGCATTGTGATGAGAAGACCTTGGGTAATGGTGATGTCGAGCATCATGGAGCACTGTAATGACAAGGGGATAGAAGCATTGTGATGACAGGTGTCAGGGAGCAATGTGCTGACAGGGTTAATGGAGCAATGTGATGACAAAGGCATGGAGCATTGTGATGACAAGGGCATGGAGCATTGTGATGACAAGTGCATGGAGCATTGCAATGTCAAGAGAATGGAGAATTGTGATGAAAAGAGCATGTAACATTTTGATGAGAAGTGTCATGTAGCATTGTGATGACAAGGACGTGGAGAATTTTGATGACAAGGGACATGGAGCATTTTGATAACCAGGGCATGGATCACTGTGATGACAGGGGTCATGGAGCATTATTATGACAAGGGCCATGGTGCATTAAGACATAAGATATCACTTATGAAGGGAATGTAAACATGGCTACATATGAACTGATTTAGGGAAGAGAACAGAGTCTCAGATTTAGAAAACACTCTAACGCTTGATTAAGGGGAAAGACAGGTGGGGAGATGCACAAAACAAAAGTTTGATATTAGCACAGGTACAGTTCCATAATCCAAAAACAAAAGAGACAAGCCCTACACCTTCCTCAGAGAACGGAAGTCAACATCCCTATTCCCCACAGAGAAATATATCTGACTAGTAAGAATTTTAAAACCTATGTATTGATATGTCTCCGTAAGGTAACTAAGTGTGTCTAGAACGACATAAACATGGCAGGGAGAATCAGCTCAAACCCAATATAAAAATGAATTTCAAAACGAAACATAAAAACAGAAAAATTCTTACACAATACCTTCAGGGTCGCTGATGAAACCTGGAATAACCCTATCTACAACGACAACTGGATGTGGCATAAGGCTGGACACTTGGGACTGAGAGGATTGGTGAGATTGGGTGAGCAAATGTAGACCCTTTAAAGCAATAATGCATGGCACCCATTCCATGGGTCCCAATTCTCCAGGTTGAAGGCAATATTACTACAGCTATAACATGTACGGGAAACCTAGAGAATGGACACACAGTGAATACGAAAGATTTCTAAAACTCAATTAATAGTCCCTCTCCTGGTGCTCCGGTTTGACTTAACAACTGCTTTACTAACAATCTCCCCACTTGGAGAGACAGCACCTTTAACCTCCTGGTACACAGGTTGCCAATTTTGCAGAGGATGAATGGAAAGAAGTTGAACCAATGAGAGAGTAGTTGTTAGGCATTTGGACGGGCACATGTCACTCTAATTTCCCTGCAGGAAGAAGAAGTAACCAAAGTCTCAGCAACACACCATGAACCAGTATAGGTCCTGAACCAAAATTTTGGACTTGCCTTCAGCTCACAAAAAACGAGTTGAAAAACGGAGCTCAGGGGCACAACAATTCACAAACTGGCAGAATAGTAAAGGACAGCTATCGTCCAAAAATCTGTTGAGGGAAGGCAAAGACACAGACTTGAAAGCGAGGCAGAATTGCAGGAAACAGCTTTCAAGAGATACGTTGGAATAGCCTTTAAAGCACAGGAAGAGGGGCACAACTTCGACAATGATGCACTTGGCCAAAAAGGGCATATGCGTTACCTCCTGAATATATTCAGGAGACAACGCATATGCGATTTTGGCAAAGCAAGCAAGCGGGCAATGCAAATCTTCACTACTAAGGAGTATCACTTCCGACCGGTCAAAAGGGACATCCACAAAATGTGAAAAAATCAGAAAGTCAAGACAGGCACTGGACAACAGGGAGCCTTGTTATGCTGATGGGCGTAATGTAAATTGCCAAATGCCTCTCTGGAGGAGTGCATTGTGTTCCCTAAAATAAGTAAACAACAGAGCTACAGAGCCAAGGGCAATTACCAGTCTGGGGAATATACCGTGGGAAAGGTGAAAATCAATAAGACAGAGCCACCCCAAAATTTAGGGCTGCACTGCTTACAAGAACCTCAACTTGGGTACACCTTAAATATCCCAGGAAAGATAAAAATGGTTCAAAAAATTATTGTACTTACGTACGATGGAATATCCCTCAGCCATGAAATCAATGTCATAAGACCAGTAGCAGCAAAAAGAGTGGATTCAGGTACGATGATTCTAAGTGAAATAAGTCACACAGAAAAAGAAACTTATCACAAGATATCACTTAGGAAGATCCTGTAAACATGGCTACACATGAACTGAGTTAGGAAAGAGAACAGAGTCTCACATTTAGAAAACACTCTTAAGCCTGCTTAACGGGGAAGGAGAGGTGGGGTGATGCATAAAACCAGAGTGTGATATAAGCCCACGTACCGTTCCAAAAACCAACTATGGAATAGACAAGACCTACACCTTCCTCAGTGATAGGGACTCAAAACCCCATATTTCCCACAGAGGAATATATCTGACTAGTAAGAATCTTAATACTTATGTATTGATATGTCTCCGTAAGGGAATCAAGTGTTTCTAGCCTGGCATAAATATGGCAGCGAGAATAAGCTCATAACCACTATAAAAAGGAATTTCAAAAACAAAACAAAAAAACAGGGAAATTATTTACAATTCCTTCAGGGTCTTTGATGAAACCTGGAATTACCCTATCTACAATGACAGCTGGAGGTGGCATAAGTCTGGACACATAGGACTGAGAGGATTGGTGAGACTGGGGGAGCAAATACAGCCCCTTTAAAGCAATAATGCATGGCACCAATTCCATGGGTCCCATGTCTCCAGGTTGAAGGGAATATTACTACAGCGATAACATGTACGGGAAACATAGAATATGGACACACCCTGAATACGAAACGTCTCCAAAACTCAACAAATTGTCACTCTCTTGGTGCTCCCGTTTGACTTTCCAACTTCTTTACTATCAATCTCCCAACTTGGAGAGACAGCCCCTTAGCCTCCGGGTTCACACAGGTTGCCAATTTGGCCGAGGATGAAAGGGAAGACGGAGAACCAATGAGAGAGTAGCTGTTAGGCATTTGGATGGGCATATGTCACGCTAATTTCCTGGCAGGAAGAAGAATTAACCAAAGTCTCAGCCACCCACTGGGAACCAGTATAGGTCCTGAACCAAAATATTGGACATGCGTTCAGCTCACAAAAAACGAGTTGAAAAATGGAGCTCAAGGGCACAACAATTCACAAACTGGCAGAGTAATAAAAGACAACTGTCACCCAAAAATCTGTTGAGGGAAGGCAACGAGGCGGACTTGAAAGCGAGGCAGAATAACAAGAAACAGATTTCAAGAGGTAGGTTGGAATCACCTGTAAAGCACAGGAAGAGGGGCACAACTTCGACAATGATGCACTTGGCCAAAAAGGGCGTATGCATTATCTCCTGAATATATGCAAGAGGAAACGCATACGCCCTCTTTGGCCAAGCAAGCAAGCAGGCAATGCAAATCTGCACTACACAGAAGTATCCCTTCCCACCGGTCAAAAGAGACATCCACAAAATGTGTTAATATCAGAAAGGCAAGACAGGCCCAGGAGAACAGGGAGCCTTGTTATGCTGATGGGTGGGATGTAAATTGCCAACTGCCTCTCTGGAGGAGTGCATTGTGTTCCCTAAAACAAGTAAACAACAGAGCTACAGAGCCAAGGGCACTTCCAGTCTAGGGAATATACCCTCGGAAAACTGAAAATCAATAAGACAGAGCCACCCTCAAATTTAGGGCTGTTCTGCTTACAAGAACCTCAACTTGGGTACACCTTAAATATCCAAGGAAATATAAATATGGTTCAAAAAATTGTGGTACTTACATACGATGGAATATCCGTCAGCCATGAAATCAATGTCATAAGACCAGTAGCAGCAAAATGAGTGGATTCAGGTTCGATGATTCTAAGTGAAATAATCACACAGAAAAAGAAGCTTATCATAAGATATCACTTACGAAGATCCTGTAAACATGGCTACACATGAACTGAGTTAGGAAAGAGAACAGAGTCTCACATTTAGAAAACACTCTTATGCCTGCTTAACGGGGAAGGAGAGTTGGGGTGATGCATAAAACCAGAGTTTGATATAAGCACAGGTACCGTTCCAAAAACCAACTATAGAAGAGACAAGACCTACCTATACCTTCCTCAGTGAAAGGGACTCAAAACCTCATATTTCCCGCAGAGGAATATATCTGACTAGTAAGAATCTTAAAACCTATGTATTGATATGTCTCTGTAAGGGAATAAAGTGTGTCTAGACGGGCATAAACATGGCAGCGAGAATCAGCTCAAACCGACTATAAAAAGGAATTTCAAAAACAAAACATAAAAACAGGGAAATTCTTTACAATTCCTTCAGGGTCTCTGATGAAACCTGGAATAACCGTGTCTACAATGACAGCTGGATGTGGCATAAGGCTGGACACTTGGGACTGAGAGGATTGGTGAGATTGGGTGAGCAAATGCAGACCCTTTAAAGCAATAATGCATGGCACCCATTCCATGGGTCCCAACTCTCCAGGTTGAAGGGAATATTACTACAGCTATAACATGTACGGGAAACGTAGAGAATGGGCACACTGTGAATACGAAAGGTCTCTAAAACTCACCGAATAGTCCCTCTCCTGGTGCTCCGGTTTGACTTTCCAACTGATTTACTATCAATCTCCCAACTTGGAGAGACAGCCCCTTTAACCTCCTGGTTCTCACAGGTTGCCAGTTTGGCAGAGGATGAAAGGGAAGAGGGAGAACCAATGAGAGAGTAGCTGTTAGGCATTTGGACAGGCATATATCACTCTAATTTCCCGGCAGGAAGAAGAATTAACCAAAGTCTCAGCCACCCACCGTGAACCAGTATAGGTCCTGAACCAAAATTTTGGACATGCGTTCAGCTCACAAAAAACGAGTTGAAAAATGGAGCTCAAGGGCACAGCAATTCACAAACTGGCAGAGTAATAAAGGACAACTATCATCCCAAAATATGTTGAGGGAAGGAAACGAGGTGGACTTGAAAGCGAGGCAGAATAGCAGGAAACAGATTTCAAGAGGTACGTTGGAATCACCTGTAAAGCACAGGAAGAGGGTCACAACTTTGACAATGATGCACTAGGCCAAAAAGGGCGTATGCATTTTCTCCTGAATATATGCAGGAGAAAATGCATACACCCATTTTTGGCCAAGCAAGCAAGCGGGCAATGCAAATCTGCACTACAAAGAAGTATCACTTCCCACCGGTCAAAAGAGACATCCACAAAATGTCTAAATATCAGAAAGGCAAGACAGGCCCTGGAGAACAGGGAGCCTTGTAATGCTGATGGGCGGGATGTAAATTGCCACCTGCCTCTCTGGAGGAGTGCATTGTGTTCCCTAAAACAAGTAAACAACAGAGCTACAGAGCCAAGGACACTTCCAGTCTAGGGAATATATCTTGGGAAAACTGAAAATCAATAAGACAGAGCCACCCTCAAATTTAGGGCTGCACTGCTTTCAAGAACCTCAACTGGGTACACCTGAAATATCCCAAGAAAGATAAATATGGTTCAAAAAATTGTGTTACTTACGTACGATGAAATATCCCTCAGCCATGAAATCAACGTCATAAGACCAGTAGCAGCAAAATGAGTGGATTCAGGTACGATCATTCTAAGTGAAATAAGTCACACAGAAAAAGAAGCTTATCATAAGATATCACTTATGAAGATCCTATAAACATGGCTACACATGAACTGAGTTAGGAAAGAGAACAGAGTCTCACATATAGAAAACACTCTTATGCCTGCTTAAGGGGGAAGGAGAGCTGGGGTGATGCATAAAACCAGAGTTTGATATAAGCACAGGTACCGTTCCAAAAACAAACTATGGAATAGACAAGATCTACACCTTCCTCGGGGAAAGGGACTCAAAACCGCATATATTCCGCAGAGGAATATATTTGACTACTAAGAATCTTAAAACTTATGTATTGATATGTCTCCTTAAGGGAATCAAGTGTGTCTAGACTGGCATAAACACGGCAGTGAGAATCAGCTCAAACTCACTATAAAAAGGAATTTCAAAAAAAAAACAACAAAACAGGGAAATTCTTTACAATTCCTTCAGGGTCTCTGATGAAACCTGGAATGACCGTGTCTACAACTACAGCTTGATGTGGCATAAGGCTGGATACTTGGGACTGAGAGGATTGGTGAGACTGGGTAAGCAAACACAGACCGCTTAAAGCAATAATGCGTGGCCTCCATTCCATGGTTCCAAACTCTCCAGGTTGAAGGGAATATTACTACAGCTATAACATGTACAGGAAACCTAGAGAATGGACACACTGTGTATACGAATGGATTCTAAAACTCAACTAATTCTCCCTCTCCTGGTGCTCCAGTTTGATTTTCCAACTGCTTTACTATCAGTCTCCCAACTTGGAGAGACAGCCCCTTTAACCTCCTGAATAACACAAGTTGCCAATTTGGAAGAGGATGAAAGGGAAGAGAGAGAACCAATGAGAGAGAAGCTGTTAGGCATTTGGACGGGCACATGTCACTGTTATATGCTGGGAGGAAGAAGAATTAACCAAAGTCTCAGCCACCCACCGGGAACCAGTATAGTTCCTGAACCAAAATTCTGCACTTGTGTTCAGCTCACAAAAAACGAGTTAAAAAATGGAGCTCAGGGGCACAGCACTTCACAAACTGGCAGAGTAATAAAGGACAACTATCGTCCAAAAATCTGTTGAGGGAAGGCAACGAGGCGGACTTGAATGCGAGACAGAATAGCAGGAAACAGATTTCAATAGGTACGTTGGAATCGCCTTTAAAGCACAGGAAGAGGGGCACAACTTCGACAATGATGCACTTAGCCAAAATGGGCGTATGCGTTTTTTCCTGAATATATTCAGGAGGAAACGCATACGCCCTTTTTGGCCCAGCAAGCAAGCCGGCAATGCAAATCTGCACTAGAAAGAAGTATCACTTCCCAAGAGTCAAAAGGTGCATCCACAAAATGGATAAAAACCAGAAAGGCAAGACAGGCCCAGGAGAAAATGGAGCCTTGTTATGCTGATGGGCGGGATGTAAATTGCCAACTGCCTCTCTTGAGGAGTGCATTGTGTTCCCTAAAACAAGTAAACAACAGAGCTACAGAGCCAAGGGCCCTTCCAGTCTGGGGAATAAACCTTGGGAAACTGAAAATCAATAAGACAGAGCCACCCCAAAATTTAGGGTTGCACTGCATACAAGAACCTCAACTTGGGTACACCTTAAATATGCCAGGAAAGATAAAAATAGTTCAAAAAATTGTGGTACTTTGGTACGATGGAATATCCCTCAGCCATGAAATCAATGTCATAAGACCAGTAGCAGCAAAATGAGTGGATTCATGTTTGATCATTCTAAGTGAAATAAGTCACACAGAAAAAGAAACGTATGATAAGATATCACTTATGAAGATCCTGTAAACATGGCTACACATGAACTGAGTTAGGAAAGAGAACAGAGTCTCACAATTAGAAAACACTCTTATGCCTCCTTAAGGGGGAAGGAGAGGTGGGGTGTTGCATAAAATCAGAGTTTAATATTAGAACAGGCACTGTTCCAAGAACGAAATACAGAATAGACAAGATCTACACCTTCCTCAGTGAAAGGGATTCAACAACCCATACTTCCTGCAGAGGAATATATCTGACTAGGAAAAATCTTAAAACCTATGTATTGGTATGTTTCCTTAAGGGAATCAAGAGTTTCTAGACTGGCATAAACATGGCAGTGAGAATCATCTCAAACCCACTATTAAAAGGAATTTCAAAAAAAACGGAAATTCTTTACAATTCCTTCAGGGTCTCTGATGAAACCTGGAATGACCCTATCTACATGACAGCTGGATGTGGTATAAGGCTGGACACATGGGACTGAGAGGATTGGTGAGATTGGGTGAGCAAATGCAGACCCTTTAAATCAATAATGCATGGCACCCATTCCATGGGTCCCATGTCTCCAGGTTGAAGGGAATATTACTACAGCTATAACATGTACGTGAAACGTAGAAAATGGACACACTGTGAATACGAAAGGTCTCTAAAACTCAACGAATAATCCCCATCCTGGTGCTCCGGTTTGACATTCCAACTGCTTTACTATCAATCTCCCAACTTGAAGAGACAGCACCTTTTACCTCCTGGTTCTCACAGGTTGCCAATTTGGCAGAGGATGAAAGGGAAGAGGTAGAACCAATGAGAGAGTAGCTGTTAGGCATTTGGACGGGCACATGTCACTCTTATTTCCCGGGAGGAAGAAGAATTAACCAAAGTCTCCACCACCCACCGGGAACCAGTAGAGTTCCTGAACCAAAATTTTGGACTTGCGTTCAGCTCACACAAAACGAGTTAAAAATTGGAGCTCAGGGGCACAGCACTTCACAAACTGGCAGAGTAATAAAGGACAACTATCGTCCAAAAATCTGTTGAGGGAAGGCGACGAGGCGGAGTTGAAAGCGAGGCAGAATAGCAGGAAACAGATTTCAATAGGTACGTTGGAATCGGCTTTAAAGCACAGGAAGAGGGGCACTACTTCCACAATGATGCACTTGGCCAAAAAGGGCGTATGCGTTTTCTCCTGGATATATCCAGGAGAAAACGCATACGCCCTTTTTGGCCAAGCAAGCAAGCGGGCATTGCAAATCTGCACTCCAAATTAGTATCACTTCTCACCAGTCAAAATGCATGTCCACAAAATGGATAAAAACCAGAAAGGCAAGACAGGCTCTGGAGAACAGGGAGCATTGTTATGCTGATGGGCGGGATGTAAATTGCCAACTGCCTCACTGGAGGAGTGCATTGTGTTCCATAAACAAGTAAACAACCGAGCTACAGAGTCAAGGGCACTTCCAGTTTAGGGAATATACCTTGGAAAACTGAAAATCTATAAGACAGAGCCACTCCATAATTTAGGTCTGCACTGCATACAAGAACCTCAACTTGGGTACACCTAAAATATCCCAAGAAAGATTAAAATGGTTCAAAAAATTGTGTTACTTACATACGATGGAATATCCCTCAGCCATGAAATCAATGTCATAAGACCAGTAGCAGCAAAATGAATGGATTCATGTACGATGATTCTAAGTGAAATAAGTCACACAGAAAAAGAAACTTATCATAAGATATCACTTATGAAGATCCTGTAAACATGGCTACATATGAACTGAGTTAGGAAAGATAACAGAGTACTGAATCTTATCATAAGATATCACTTATAGTGGGAATGTACACTTGGCTACGAATTATCTGAATTACAAACACAACAGAGTCACACACTTAGAAAACAATATTCTCCCTGCTTAAGGTGAAAGGCGAGGTGGGTTGATGCATAAAACCACAGTTTTAAATTAGCACAGATACCTTTACATAAACTAAGTATGTAATAGACATCACCTACTCCCCGCACAATGAACTCGACTCAACACACCCTATTCATTGCAGAGGAATATATCTGACTCCAAGAATTTTAAAACATATGTATTATCATGTCTCCATAAAGGAGTCATGTGTGTGTATAATGGCATGAACACAGCACTGAAATTCAGCTAAACACCCTTATAAAAATAAATTTCAAAAGCAAAATGCAAAAACAGCGAAACAGATGGAAAGCCATACGAATTACGTTCAGGGCCTGTGATGCAACATGGATTGTCCACCTTTACACCCACAGCTGGATGAGACATAAAACTGGACACTTGGGGCTGACAAGATTGTTGAGGTTGTGTGAGCAAAAGAACACCACTTTGAGCAATACTGTGTACTACCCATTCTAGTGGTCCCAACTCTCCAAGTTTAAGGGAATCTTCCTCCATTTAAAACATGCATGGGAAACCCAGTGGATGGTACACTGTGTAATTGGGAAAGTTTTCTAAAGGTACCTCATTTTTCCGTTTGTCGTGCTTGGCTTCGCCATTCCATCTGCATTACTAAAAATCTCCCCACTTGGAGTGTCAGCGCCTTTACCCTCCTGTTATGCACAGTGTGCAAATTGTGCAGAGGATAAACAGGAAGAGGGGAAACAAATGAGAAATTAGCTGTAGGTGTTTGGATAGGCACATGTCACTCTAGTTTCCCATCAGGAAGAAAAATTAATCAAAGGCTCAGCCTGAAGCCCCGGAACCAGACTAGGGCCTACAGCCATGCTGCGGTATTGCAGCCAGCTCACAAAGAGGCGAGTTGAAAAATGGAAATCAGGGGCACAGCAATTCACAAACTTGCAGAGTTATAAAGGACAACTATCATCCAGAAATATATTGAGGTAAGGCAGTGAAGAGGATTTGAATGCAAGGCAGAATTGAAGGAAACAGATTTCAAGAGGTAGATTGGAGTTGTCTTTAAAGCACATGAAAAGCGACAGAACTTCGACAATGTTGCCCTTGGCCAAAAAGGGAGTATGTGTATTTTCTTGAATATATTCGGGAAAATATGCATATGCCCTTTTTGGCCAAGCAAGCCATTAGGCATTGCAAATCCACACTACATAGAAGTGTCCCTTACCTCCAGTCAAAAGGGCCATCCACAAATAGTGAAAAAGCCACAAATGCAGGACAGGCCATGGAGAAAAGGGAGCCTGGTTACGCTGATGGTCAGGATATAAATTGCCAACAGCCTCTCTGGAGAACTGTATGTTGTTTTCTAAAACAGAGCTACAGAGCATAGCACACTTCCACTCATGGGCGTGTATTTTGGGAAAACTAAAAATCCACAACACACAGACAGCCCAAAGTTTAGGGCTGCTCTGTTTACAAGAACCTCGACTTCGGTACACTTTAAATATCCCAGGAAAGGGAAAAAAATGGATATAGATGTTGTGGTACTTATATACAATGGAATGTCACTCAGACATAAAATCAATGTCATAAGGCCAATAGCAGCATAATGAGTGGCTTTAGGTATGATGATGCTAAGTGAAATGAGCCACAAAGAAAAAAAATATTGTAATATATCACTTATAGTGGGAATGTAAACATGGCTACACATGAACTGAATTTCAAATGTGAACAGAGTTACACATTTAGAAAACACACTTATACCTCCTTAAGGGGAAAGGTGACGTGGGGTGATGTGTAAAAGCAGAGTTTGAAATTACCACAGATCCCATTCCATATACCAAATATGTAATAGACAAGACCTACTCCTTTTTCAATGAACTGGACACAAAACACCCTATTCACTGAAGAGGAATATATCTGACTGGTAATAAACTTGAAAACTATGTATTTATATGTCTGCATAATGGAATCAAGTTTATGTAGATTGGCATAAACACAGATCAATGGAACAGGACAGAAAGCCCAGAGATAAACCTACATACCTATGGCTATCTCATCTATGAAAAAGGAACTAAGGATATACAATGGAGAAAAGACAGTCTCTTCAGTAATTGGTGCTGGGAAAACTGGACCCCTCCACATAAAAGAATGAAATTAGAACACTCCATAACACCATACACAAAATAAACTCTAAATTGATTAGAGATCTAAATATAAGACCAGATACTATAAAACACTTAGAGGAAACCATAGGCAGAACACTCTATGACATAAATCACAGCAAGATCCTTTTGGACCCACCTCCTAGAGAAATGGAAATAAAAACAGAAATCAACAAATGGGACCTAATGAAACTTAAAAGCTTTTACACAGTACAGGAAAACATAAACAAGATGCAAAAACAACCCTCAGAATGGGAGAAAATATTTTCAAATGAAGCAATTGACAAAGGATTAATCTCCTAACTTTACAAGCACCTCATGTAGCTCAATATCACAAAAACAAACAACCCAATCCAAAAACGGGCAGAAGACCTAAATAGACATTTATCCAAAGAAGATATACAGATTATCAAGAAACACATGAAAGGATGTTGAACATTACTAATCATTAGAGAAATCTAAATCAAAACTACCCTGAGGTATCACCTCACAGCAGTCAGAGTGGCAATCATCAAAAAAATCTACAAAACAATAAATGCTGGAGAGGTCTTTATTGGAGAAAAGGGAACACACTTGCACTGTGGGTGGGAATGTAAATTGATATGGGCACTAGGGAGAACAGTACGGAGGTTCCTTTAAATAACTAACAATAGAAGTACCATATGACACAACAATCCAACTACTGGGCATTTGCCTTGTGAAAACCATAATTCAAAAAGAGTTATGTACAAAAATGTTCATTGCAGCTCTATTTACAATAGTCAGGACATGGAAGCAACCTAAGTGTCCATCGACAGATGAATGTTTAAAGAAGATCTGGCACATATATACAATGGAGTATTACTCAGCCATAAAAAGAAGCAAAACTGAGTTATTTGTTCTGAGGTGGATGGACTTAGAATCTGTCCTACACAGTGAAGTAAGTCAGAAAGGGAAAAACAAATACTGTATGTTAACAGAGATATATGGAATCTAATGAAGAAAAGAAAAAGATTTTGAAGAACCTAATTGCAGGACAGGATTAAGGACACAGACATAGACAAAGGACTTGAGGACACCGGAAGGGGGATGGGTAAGCTGGGACGAAGTGAGAGAGGGGCATGGACATAAATACATTACCAAATGTAACACCGACAGGTACTGGGAAGCAGCCACATAGAACAGGGAGATCAGCTCGGTGCTTTGTGACCACATAAAGGGGTGAGATATGGGGTGTGAGAGGGAGATGCAAGAGGGAGGGTATCTGGTGCTATTTGTATATGTATAGCTCATTCAATTTTTTATACAGCAGAAACGAACACTCCATTGTAAATCAATTACACTCCAATAAACGTGTAAAAGGAAAAAAAAAGAAAGCACAGGGATAAACCTACAAATCTATGGTCACCTAATCTATGACAAAGGAGGCAAGACTATACAATGGAGATAAGACAGTCTCTTCAATCATTGGTGCTGGGAAATATGGACAGCTACGTGTAAAAGAATGAAATTAGAACACTCCCCAACACCATACATAAAAATATATTCAAAATGGATTAGAGACCTTAATGTAAGACCGGATAGTATAAAACTCTGAGAGGAAAACTTACGAAGGATACTCTGACGTAAATCACAGCAAGATCTTTTTTGATCCACCTCCTATAGTAATGAAATAAAAAAGAAAACTAAACAGATGGGACCTAAGGGAACGTAAAAGCTTTTGCAAAGCAAAGGAAACTCCAAACAAGACGAAAAGACAACCCTCAGAATGGCAGAAAATATTTGAAGACGAATCAATGGACAAATGATTAATCTCCAATATATATAAACAGCTCATGCAGCTCAATATTAATAAAACAAACAACCCAATACAAAAATGGAAGAAGATATAAATAGACATTTCTTCCAAGAAGACATAGAGGTGGCCAGTACGCACATGAAAATCTGCTCAATATCACTAATTATTAGAGAAATGGAAATGGAAACTACAATGAGGTGTCATGTCACACCTGTTAGAATGGGCATCAACAGAGAATCTACAAACAACAAATGCTGGAGAGGGTATGGAGGAAAGGAACCTTCTTCCACTATTGTTGGGAATGTAAATTGATACAGTCTCTATGGGGAACAGTATGGAGGTTCCTTAAAAGAGTAAAAATAGAATTACCATATAATCCAGCAATCCCACTACTGGGCATATACCCAGAGAAAACCATAAATCAAAAAGACACATCCACCAAAATGTTCACTGCAGCACTATTTACAATAGCCAGGTAATGAAAGCAACCTAAGTGCCCACAGACAGACGAATGGATAAAGACGTGGTACATATATACAACGGAATATTACTCAGTCATACATAGGAATGAAATTGGGTCATTTGTAGAGACCTTAATGGATCTAGAGACTGTCATACGGAGTGAAGTAAGTCAGAAAGAGAAAAACAAATATTGTATATTAATGCATATATGTGGAACCTAGAAAAATGGTACAGATGAACCGGTTTGCAGGTCAGAGATAGAGACACAGATGTAGAGAACAAACATATGGACACCAAGGGGGATACGCCATGTGAGTGTGGTGGTGGGATGAATTGGGAGACTGGGATTCACATGTGCACACTTATATGTATAAAATAGATATCCAATAAAAACCTGCTGTATAAAAGTAATAAATAAAAAAAATAAAAATAAATAGCATTTAATAAAAGAAAACAGAAAAAAAGTATTTCCCTTCACACAGACGTCTTTATATTAATGCATTATTTCCATGTTTGTATCTGCAGATTAAAAAAAAAGAGGAATAAATAAAATCTACCATGAACTAAAAAGAAAAAAATGAAAAAAAATAAAAACAGAACCCACCAGTTATACAGAGGAAAATCGTATCAGGGCACTTGCTCCAGTGGTAAAAAATTCTTAAGTTGGTCAGAGGTGGGAAGTCGTCTCCCATGCAGTCAGCAGTGCTCCCCCCGACAAGGAGCATCCTCATTGCAAACCTGGGGGACTGTGTCGAGGCGTCTGTGAGTAAATGTGAGCTGAGCCCCAGTCCTGCTGCAGCTGAACACTTCCCACCCTTTCCAGGTAAAACACCTGAATATGTACAAGCACTTGCAAGCCTAGAGGAAGGGCTGTGGAGCCACACCAGCGACAGCACGCAGGCCGAATTGGTGCCTGCAGGCCAGTCAGGATGGTCCTGGCCCCAGATGCTCTTCTGGAAGCTTTCCATTTCCCTGCCTGAGATACCCCTCCTGCCATGGCCCCCACTGCTTTTTTACTTCCTCACGTCTGCCTGGGGAGAAATTCAAGAGGCAGTTATGGATGACACATTCTCTTCTTTAGCAGGTGGCAGCCTAGCAACTCCTGCGGAGAGTCCAGCAGAGCTCCACTCACACTGGGCAACCCACAAAGCCACGGCCCCTCACTCACTACCACCACCCCAGCCCCGACACTGCTGACGGGGCAGAGAATATGGCGTCAGGCACAGCTACAGGGGCTCTTGCTGACTGGAGATGTGTTTATATTGACCTCAACCCAGGCACACCTGGGGAGGGCAGGCAGGCAGTGTCAGGCTGCCCAAATCAGCCAATCCTCACCCCTCAGGGGCTCACAGTAGCAGAAAATGAACCTTGCTAAACGAGCCAGGCCCAAGGCAGAGGTGTGGGCCCTTGAGAGTCAGGCTAGACAAGGGGCTGCAGCTTCGGCTTGTTTTCTTATCATTTTATCTGGTCCATGAGTTGAAAACAACTTCAAGAAGACCCTATCCTAATGAGAGGACCCCAGGAGTCAGGGAGAGGAGTGATAGTGGGTGGAGACAGAGGCCTGGTGCCCTGGCTGCAGTGGAAGTGTCTGGAAGACCAGGCAGAGAGAGACTGCACAGAGTGATAGCCAGGGTCACAGACCTGTCAGAGCTGCTGTTTGTTAGTTCAAGTCCTGCTCTGAGGTGTTCTGTGTCAGCTGTGAGCGACAGGTGAGCTGGGGGTTCTCTGCAAGGTGGGCTATGTGCACAGTTCCTGTGTGTCCAGCCCTGCTGGGGTACCTGCCCAGGGGAGCTCTGTATCCTGGAAGGGCCTGACTATGAGAGCCCCATGGGCTGCTGGGTAGCTTCACAGTGGAGCTCCATACCCAGGGAGGAACTTGAACACGAGAGCCCCGTGGGCTGTGGGGATGGGTGGTGCAGCCAAGGTGAGCTCCATATCCTCGGATTGGCCTGACCACGAGAGCCCCATGGGCTGCTGGAGACCTGGTAAAGGATATCAGGACAGTCAGTGAAGCCACCGAGGATATACATCCAGTAGCTCCTATTTCCTACACCCTGCTGCTCATTCTACCATCCACCAGGCCATGGCATTCTGTATTAGACTTCAATGATGCCTTCTTCTGTATTCCATTCATCTCAGAGTCACAAGAATTTTTGGCTTGTGAGTGGCAGGACACAACATGCAACAAAAGCAATAATGCTGGGCCGTCCTGCGCCAATGGTACAAAAATCCCCACACCATCATTGGGAAAATGACCTCTAAAGACCTAAACGTTCTACCTCTGTAAAAGGGAACCCTCCTTCAATATGCAGATGACATTCTGATCGCCAGGCCTACTAAAGACGCCTCAGAAATACCTAGCCAAGAAAGGATAGAAGGTGTCCAAGAAAAAGGCTCAAATATCACAGGCTCAGGTGACATGCCTGGGCTTCATTCTCACAGATATTCAGAGAAACGCATCCCAGGATAGGGAAGAAGCCATTTGCAGCCTTACCTCTTCTAAAACTAGAAGACAGCTTAGGGGTCCCTGGGGAGGCCAAGGTTTTCTGCATCTGGATCCCTAACTACAGTCTAATAGCTGGGCCTCTACATGAAACACTGACACGAAATGATGATGATCCTTTTGTATAGAATCCAGAAGCAGCCTTTCAAGAATGGAAAGAGCAGTCAATTCAGACCCTTGCCCAGGAACTCCCTAATTTAGCTAAACCCTTTGACCTTTACATACCGGGTCAATGGTTAATTGCCCTTGGAGCCTTAGTTCAAAAACTGGGACAACTTGAAATGGAGCAACACAAGAATGCCCTTCAGGTATGATAAACTATGGTCACCAAGGGCTTTGCCCACTGATTCATCAGGCCAGTATACTGGGGTATCTAAAAAGCAAGAAATCAGCAGCCCACAAGGCCAGCTACCTCCTAAGGGAAAAGGACCCCACGTCGTGATCCTAACCACCCATCATGCCCTGAAGTTGCAGGGGTCGCTCTGTGGACACACTGACCTCGAGTGAGGAGGCCCTCCAACTCCAACCTCCAGAGAGACAAGTGTGGGCAACGGGCCCCCAAGATGACTCGTGTGACCATCACTTGACCTGGAGTTTCTCTCAGAAAACAAGACTGTGTCCCGAAAGAGCAGACTACTGCTTGCAGGACTTACTACACCCAGAGGGGAGCTAATAAGCTTGGCGGGGGAAACGTATATCACGCTTTCACCATAGAAAACCCTACAGACACCGCGGTGATGGTGGCCAATATGACCGGCAGGACTGCTGGCTACTTCTAAAGGCCATTGACTCAGTGGACGTCATGGTCCTGGATCACCACTGACCCTGGACTGTCTGGGAGTTGCACGGGCAGGGTTCTGACACATGGTGCTGTTTGTACATTAATTCAGGGACCTAATTAAAGAAAGCACAGACTACTGGTCAGAGGATCTAGGCTGGCAAAAACCGTCAGCCTAAGGTCGCCAAACAAATGTGGGGTGGGGTGAAACCTGCCACCTCAGCATCTCTGCGCATCTCTTTCCTGGACCCTTAAAGGTCATTAGAATCTATAACACTTCCAATGCTGGTGCTCATGCGGACGAGAAGTGAGGCAGGAGGCCTTGGGACAATCAACCTCACCTGGAGGCTGCTGGGGAGACGTTTTGCCCCTCCCCTCAGGTATCAGGGCTCCCACCACAGCACGAAGCAGTTACAAAAGAGGGGTCTGCACCCTCAACACCCCAAGAATGAGGAACGGAACAAAAAGCAGAGGAGGTGTTCATCTCCGGCAACGTTCATTAAAAATTCCTGGGAGATAAAAAGAGAATCTGGGCAATAAAATAAAGTCTAACCTGCTTTTCCTTTGTGCTTTGTCTAATTTCACGTGCTCCTAGGGTTCCGCATGCAGAGGTCCCACACCCGGCACTTCAGACCCGATTTCCTTTTGCAGAATGGCTGGGTCGACACCTCAGCTAGTGGGGTCCCATGCAGACTCCAAGGCATAGAGCCTGAGCTGCAGCCAACCCAGCCCTCGAGAGCTCCATCCCCTCCCTCCCACTGATGCTGCTGGGATCGTACACAGCAGCCTAGCCCACAGCCCGTGGGGGACTGCACGCTCTCACCTCTCCATTCTGTTTTCAAAATAATGTTTCCTTTGCTTCTGAAGCAAACTCAGTCTTGATCTCTTGGCTCCAATGACACTGGGCACGGGGACTCCTGTTGGGGTCCACTCTGGAGGATCAGTAACTGAAATTGAGAACATTGTAACTTCAATGAACAGATGTGTGAGCCAAACTGTAGTTAACATACAGCAGTGTATAATGCTCGGGTAAAATAAGATGTTTCTAAGACTTACATTTGATATTTCCATCACTTTACTATAAGCAAGTTCAGTGAAGACGTCTGTCTTATTTGTCAGGTCAACATTAGAGAAATGAAGTGATTTATTTCCATGGATGTACATCGAATACTCTTGGCTGAAGCTTCAATCTTGTTTTGAATGCTTTTCCATTGAAAAGGATACCTCTCTTTCAGCTCCCCCATTTCTGAGAAGTATAAAATCTTATAATTTATTATTACCAAAGGGGAAAGTTAGGAGAAGGGATAAATTAACAGTTTGGGTTTAACACATACACACTGCTATGTATAAAATAGATCATCAACAAGGAACTACTGTATAGCACAGGGAACTACACTGAATATTTTGCAATAACCTATAAGGGGAAATAATCTGAAAAAGAATTGATATTTTTACTGACATCATCTATCAATGACAGATAAAATGTAACCTAAGCAAGGCCCATGGTGAACGCTTCTGACCCTGAAGATTTCAATCATCTAAAGATTGGGCTCTGCCTATTTCCCAAGGCCTTTAATGGACATACGTGTAGCTGTAGCTTAAAAATTCCCCAGTTTGGGGTACGGGGAGGCACTGATTTGGAAAAATCCCTGGTGTTCTGCTTCCATGCATGGGACCCTTCCTACAGCTAAAACATGCCTGTCACACCTAGAGGATGGTACACCGTTTGATCGGAAAGAGTTTGGAAAAGGCACCTCATCTCCTCATCGCCTGGTGCTCGGGTTCACCCCTCCAGCATCTTTCCTAACAATCTCCTCACTTGGGGATATCAGCACCGTCAACATCCTGTTGCACACAGTTTGGAATTTGTCCAGAGGATGAAGCGGAAGGATGAGAAAAATTTAGAGACAAGTCTTAGTTGTTTGGACAGGCACATGCCACTCTAATTTCCAATCTGAAAGACAAATTCATCAAAGGCTAGAATTGCCCACGGAAACAGAATAGGTCTAGAGGAAATCCCGCTGTTTTGTGTCCAGTTTCCAAAAACACAAGTTGAAAAATGGAACTCAGGGGCACTAAAATTCATGAAACTGCAGAGTTGAAAATATCTATCGTCGAAAAATGTCTTGAGGTAAGTCACAGAAAAGGACTTGTAAGCAAGGGAGAGTGGCAGGAAACAGATTTGAAGAGGTAGAAAGGACTCCCCATTAAAGCACAAAAAAGGGGCTGAACATCGCCAATGATGCAGTTGGCCCAAAAGGGCGTATGCATTTTTTCTGAATATATTCAAGTAAAGGCCATACACACTTTTTATCCAACCAAACAGGTGGGCACTGGAAATCAATACTACAAAATGTATCACTTCACATCAGTCAGAAGGGCCATCCACATAAAGTGTAAACACCAGAAATGCAGGACAGGGCGAGGAGAAAAGGGAGCCCTGTGAGGCTGATAGTGGAAATGTAATTTGCCAATGGCCACTCTGGAGAAGTGTATTGTGTTTGCTAAGACATCTAAAAGATGAGCTACAGAGCATAGTGCACTTGCACTCATGGGCGTATACCTTGGGAAAAACAAAAATGGACAGAAAACAGGCACCCCAACGTTTACCACCTCTCTGTTAAAAAGGGCCTCCACTTGGATATAACCTAAATGTCCCTGGAAGGATAAAATGGATAAAAGAGATGGGGTACTTATGTAGAGTGGAATATTACTCATTCAGAAATCAATGAAATAAGGCCAGTTGGAACAACTCTGGAGGAGTTACATACGATCATTCTTAGTGACATATGTCAGAAAGGATAAGACACATATCATAAGATGTCACTTAAAGGTGGAATCAAAAATGGCTACACATGAAATAAACTAAAAAACAGAAACATAGTCAAATATGTAGAAAATAGACATAAGGCTGCTACATGGGAAGGGTGGGGAATGGTGAGGTATTATCCAGGAGGTTGAAATTAGCAAATATACCATTCCAAGTACCAAATTGAATAACTGACAAGGCCTACACGGTACCTCAAAGAACTGCACTCAGCCCACTCAAGTCAATGGACAATAATACATATGACTCGTAAGCATCTGAAAAATAATTTATTGTTGTCTCACAGTACATGAATCAAGTGGATGTACAGCAGCAAAAAACAGAGCTTTGAAAGTCAGCTGTAACCAATATAAAAATAAATTTAAAAATATTTATAAAAACAGTGAGACAGACAAAAATTCTTACAACTTTTGTTGAAGGGCTACAATGTAACATGGATTGAACACATGTAGACCCACAGCAGGATGATATATAAGGCTGGAAGCTATGCACGCTAAGAGATGTTAGAGAGGCTGGGTGAGGAAATGCAGACCTTTTAAAGTAATACTGCCTGGTACCCATTCCATGGGTCCCAAATCGGCAGTTTCAAGGGAATCTTGTGACAGCGAAAACATGCCTGCGAACCCGAGCTGAATGTACACCGTGTGCTCAGGAAAGGTGTCTAAAATGCACCTCATTTTTGATCTCCTGGTGCTGGGGTTCGCCATTCCAGCCACATTACTAAAAATCTCCCCACTTTGAGAATCAGCACCTTTAACCTCCTGTTTCACACAGTTTGCAATTTGTGCAGAGGATAAATGAGAAAAGGGGGAACCAATGAGAGATTAGCTGTAGGAGTTTTGACAGGCATATGTCACTCTAATTTCCCATTAGGAACAAGAAATAACCAAAGGCTCAGCCTGCCTCCTCAGAACCAGAATAGGGCCAGAAGCAATCCAATGGTTTGGCGGCGAGCTCACAATAAAAGCGAGTTGCAAAATGGAGCTCAGGAGCAGAAAATTCAAAGACCTGCAAAGATATAAATGATAACCAACGTCCAAAAATATATTCAGGTAAGGCAACGAAGGGGATCTGAATGAGAGGCAGAATTGCAGGAAACATTTTTCAAAAGGTAGATTGTACTCACATTTAAAGCATATGAAAAGCAGCAGAATTTCTAAAATGCTGCAGTTGGGCAAAAGGGTGTATGCGTTTTTTTCGTGAATATCTTCAGGAAAAAAACACATACAGAGTTTTTGGCCAACCAAGCAAGCGGCAAATGCAAATCCTCACGACAAAGAAGTCTAAATTTCCACTGCTCAGAAAGGCCATCCAAAAAATGTGTACAAACCAGAAATGCTGGAGAGGCCATGGAGAACAGGGAGCCTAGTCACGCTGATGGGTGGGGTATAAATATCCAAGAGCCACTCTGAAGAAGTGTATGCTGTTTCCTAAAACATTTAAATACAATGCCCCCGAGCAAAGGGGACTTCAACTCATAGACATATAACTTGGGAAGACTAAATATCGACAACACACAGGCACCCCAAAGTTTAGGGCTGCTCTGCATACAAGAACCTCAACTTCAGTACACCTAAACTATCCCAGGAAAAAGAGAAATGCATAAATTACTTTTGGTAATTTTGTACAACGGAATATCACTCAGACGTGAAATCAATGTCATAAGGCCAGTAGCAGCATAAAGAGTGGATTTAGGTATGATGATTCTAAGTGAAATTAGTCACACAGAAAAAGAATCTTATCATAAGATATCACTTACAGAGGGAATGTCAACTTCACAACACATGTACTGAATTAAGAAAGAGAACAGAGTCTCACATTTAGAAAACACTCTTATGCCTGTTTAATGGGAAAGGAGAGGTGGGGTGATGCATAAAACCAGAGTTTGATATTAGCACAGGTACCATTCCATAAACCAAATACAGAATAGACAAGACCTACCCCTTCCTCAGTGAACGGGACTCAAACCCCCTATTCCACACAGAGGAATATATCTGAATAGTGAGAATCTTAAAACCTATGTATTGATTTGTCTCCATAAGGGAATCAAGTGTGTCTAGACTGGCATAAACACGTCAGTGAAAATCAGCTCAACCCCATTATAAAAATGAATTTCAAAAACAAACAAAAAAACAGCGAAATTCTTACACAATTCCTTCAGGGGTTCTGATGAAACCGGGAATGACCCTATCTGCAAAGACAGCTGGATGAGACATAAGGCTGGACACTTGGGACTGAGAGGACTGGTGAGATTGGGAGAGAAAATGCAGACCCTTTAAAGTAGTAATGCATGCCACCATTCCATGGATCCCAAATCTCCAGGTAGTAGGAAATATCACTACAGTTATAACATGTATGGGAAACCTAGAGAATGGACACCCTGTGATGGTGGAAGATTTCTAAAAGTCTCCTAATTTTTCCTCTCCTTGTGCTCCAGTTTGGCATTCCAACTGCTTTACTATCAATCTCCCAACTTAGGAGAGCCAGCCCCTATAACCTCCTGGTTCGCACAGTTTGCTAATTGTGCAGAGGATGAAAGGGAAGAGGGAGAACCAATCAGAGAGTAGATGTAGGCATTTGGACGGGCACATGTCACTGTAAATTCCCGTCAGGAAGAAGAATTAACCAAAGCCTCAGACACATGCAGGGAAGAGTATAGCTACCCCTGGAACAAGTATAGGTCCTGAGGCAAAATTGTGGATTTGCGGTCAGCTCCCAAAAATGGGATTTGAAAATTGGAGCTCACGGGCACAGCAATTCATAAACCTACAGTTATAAAGGACTACTGTCTTCCAAAAATCTGTTGAGGGAAGGCAACGGAGCTGACTTGAAAATGAGGCAGAATTGCACAAAACATATTTCAAGAGGTAAATTGGAATCGCCTTTAAAGCACAGGAAAAGCATCACAACTTCGACAATGATGCACTTGGCCAAAAAGGGCGTATGCGTTTTCTCCTGAATATATTCAGGAGAAAACGCATACGACCTTTTTGGACAATCAAGCAAGCACGCAATGCAAATCCACACTACAAAGAACTGTCACTTCCCACGGGTCAAAAGGGATATCCGAAAATCTGTAAAAACCAGAAAGGCAAGAGGGAGATGACAAGGGCATGAAGCAATATGATCCAAAGTGTCATGAAGGACTGTGATGACAAGCGCATGGAGCATTGTGATGACAAGATTATGTAGCATATTGCTGACAAAGGCATGGAGCATTGTGAGGACAAGGTTCATGGAGCACTGTGATGACAAGCGTCACGGAGCACTGTGATTACCGGGGTCATGAAGCATTGGGATGACTTGGGCATGGAGCATTTTCATGACAAGAGTCCCGGATCATTGTGTTGTCAGGGTTCATGGATCGTTGTGATGACAGGAGTCATGGAGCATTGTGATGACAGGGGTCATGGAGCATTGTGATGAGAAGGTCAAGGAGCATTGGGCTGAAAACGTTCATCGAGTATTGTGATGACAGGGGCCATGGAGGCTTCTGATGACAAGGTACTGGAGCATTGTGATGAGAAGACCATGGAGACTTGTGATGACAAGTCTCATGGAATATACTGAGGAAAAGGGGCATGGAGCATTGTGATTACAGGGGTCTTGGGGCATTGTGATGACAAGGGCTTGGAGCATTGGGATGAGATGGCCATGGAACGTTCTGATGACATGCATCATGGAGCTTTGTGATGACAAGGGCATGGAGCATTGTGATGAAAAAGGCATGGAGCCTTGTCATGACATGGTTCAAGGAGCATACTGAGGACAAGTGTCAGGGAGCATTGTGATGACAAGTGTATTGAGTATTGTGATGACAAAGGTCATGGAGCATTGTGATGAGAAGACCATGTATAATTGTGATGACGAGCGTCATGGGACGTTGTGATGATAAGTGTTATGGAACATTGTGATCACAAGGATTTGGAGCATTGTGATGACAGAGATCATGGATAATTTTGATTTCACTGTGATGACAATAGCATGAAGCATTTTGATGATGGGCATGGTGCATTGTGATGACCGTGTTCATGGATCATTGAGATGAAAAGGGGCATGGAGCATTGTGATTACATGGGTCTTGGAGCATTGTGATTAGAAGGGTCATGGAGCCTTGTGATGACATGGCCATGGAACATCGTGATGGCAGGGGTCATGGAGCATTGTTATGACAGGGTTAATGGAGAATTGTGATGGCAAGTGCATGGAACATTGTGATGAGAAAGCCATGGAGCATTCTGATGACATGCGTCATGGAGCTTTGTGATGACAAGTTTATGGAGCAATGTGATGAGAGCGTTCATGGAGCATTGTGATGACAATGACATTGAGCATTTTGATGAAAAGTTCATGGAGCACTGTGGTGACAAATTTCACAGAGCCTTGTGATGATGAGGGCATTGACTTTTGTGGTGACACAGGTCATGGAGTCTTGTGATGACGGGACACACGGAGCATTGTGATGACTGGGTTCATGTAGCATTGTGATGACAGCAGCATGGAGCATTGGTCTGACAAGTTTCATGGATAATTGTGTTGACAGAGGGCATGGCACATTGTGATGACAAGGGCATGGAGCATTGTGATGACAAGGTCATGGATTATTGTGAAGACAGGTGTCAGGGAGCAGTGTGATGGCATATTTCATGTTCCATTGTGATGACAATGGCATGGAGCATTGTGATGCCGAGTGTTATGGAGAATTGTGATGACAAAGGTAATGGAGCATTGTGATGATAAGGGCTTGGAGCATTGTGATGACAAGGGCCATGGAGCATTGTGATGACAAGGGCATGGAGCATTGTGATGACAACGGCCTTTGAGAATTTTGATTAAAATGTCGTGAAGCATTGTGATGACAAAGGCATGGAGCTTGCTATGACAGGGGTCATGGGACATTGCGATGATAAGTGCATGGAGAATTGTGATGACAAGAACATGTAACATGGGGATGAGAACTGTCATGGAGCATTGTGATGACAAGGACCTGGAGAATTGTGATGACAAGGGACATGGAGCATTGTGATGACAAGGACCTGGAGAATTGTGATGACAAGGGACATGGAGCATTGTGATGACCAGGGCATGGAGCATTGTTATGGTAAGACCGTGGAGCACTGTGATGAGAAGACCATGGATAATTCTGGTGACGAGCATCATGGAGCACTGTAATGACAAGGGCATGGAACATTGTGATGATAGGTCTCATGGAGCATTGTGATGACAGGGCTCATGTATCATTGTGATGACAAGGGTCATGGAGTATTCTGATGACAAGCTTGTGCAGTATTGTGATGACAAAGCATTTAACACTGTGATGGGAAGTGTCATGGAACATAGTGATGCCAAGAACGTGGAGAATTGTGATGAAAGGGAACATAGAGCATTGTGATGACCAGGGCATGGAGCATTGTGATGGCAAGACCGTGGAGCACTGTGATGAGAAGACCATGGATAATTGTGATGACGAGCGTCATGGAGCGCTATAATGACAAGCGGCATGGAGCACTGTGTTTACAGGGGTCTTGGAGCATTGTGATGACAAGGGCATGGAGCATTGTGAAGAGAAGGCCATGAAGCATTCTGATGAATGTGTTATGGAGCACTGTGATGAAAAGTGCATGAAGCATTGTGACTACAGGTGTCTTTGAGCATTGTGATGAAAAGGGCATGGATCATTGTGATGAAAAAGGCATGGAGCCCTGTCATGACAGTGTTCAAGGAGCATACTGACGACAAGTGTCAGGGAGCATTGTGATGACAAAGGTTATGGAGCATAGTGATGAGAAGACCATGGATAATTGTGATTATGAGCATCATGGGGTGTTGTGATGAGAAGTGTTATGGAAGATTGTGATCCCAACGGTTTGGAGCATTGTGATGACAGAGGTCATGGAGCATTTTGATTTCATTGTGAGGAAAATAGCCTGAAGCATTATGATAATGGGCATGGTGCATTGTGATGATAGGATTCATGGAACTTTGAGATGAAAAGGGCATGGAGCACTGTGATAAAAAGTGTCTTGGAGCATTGTGATGAGAAGTCCATGGAACATTCTAATGACATGCGTCATGGAGCTTTGTGATGACAAGGGCATGGAGCATTGTGATTACAGGGGTCTTGGAACATTGTGATGACAAGTGTCATGGAGCCTTGTGAATGACAAGGCCGTGGAACTTTGTGATGGCAGGGGTCATGGAACATTGTTATGACAGGTGTAATGGAGCATTGTGATGAGAAGGACAGGAAGCATTGGTGTGAAATGTTTCATGGATTATTGTGATGAGAGTGGACATGGAGCATTGTGATGACAAGAGCACGGAACACTGTGATACAATGGTCATAGAGGATTGTAATGACAAGGGCATGGAGCATAGTAATGAGAAGGGCATCGAGCATTGTGATGACATGTGTCATGGAGCTTTGTGATGACAAGGGCATGGAGAAATGTGATGAGAAGGTTCATGGAGCATTGTGATGACAATGACATGGAGCATTGTGATGTCAAGGGTCAAGGAGATTTGTGATGACAAAAGTCACGGAGCATTTTGATGACAAGGGCGTGGTGCATTGTGATGAGAAGGCCAGGGAGCATTTTGATGACAGTGTCATAAAGCAATTTGATGAAAATTGTAATGGAATATTTTGATGACAGGGGTTATAGAACATTGTGATGTCTGGGGTCATGGAGCTTTGGGATAAAAAGTGTCATGAAGCATTTTGATGACAGGGGTTGTGGAACATTGTGATGTCAGGTGTCATGGAACATTGTGATGATAAGGGGATGTAGCATTGTGATGACAGGGGTCATGGAACATTGTGATTACCGCGTCTTGGAGCATTGTGATGAGAAGGGTCATGGAGCCTTGTGATGACAAGGCCATGGAACATAGTGATGGCAGGGGTCATGGAGCATTGTTATGACAGGGGTAATGGAACATTGTGATGGCAATGGCATGGAGGATTGTGATGAGAAGGCCATGGGGCATTCTGATGACTTGTGTCATGGAGCTTTGTGATGACAACGGCATGGAACAATGTGATGAATGCGATCATGGAGCATTGTGATGAAAATGACATGGAGCATTGTGATGCCAAGGGTCAAGGATCTTTGTGATGACAAAGGTCATGGAGGATTTTGATGACAAGGGCGTTGTGCATTGTGATGAGAAGGGCAGGGAGCATTGTGCTGACAAGTGCATGGAGAATTGGGATGACAATGGTCTGGAGCATTTTGATGACAAGCTTGTGGAGTATTTTTTTTTTTGAATGAGTAGGTCAAAAATGACCTCTTATCATTATTGCTTGTGCTCATTTTTTTTTTAAATTTTATTTTATTTTATTTTTTTGCTTTATAACAAATTTAATCAGTTATACATATACATATGTTTCCATATCCCCTTGTGGAGTATTTTGATGACAATGGCATGGAGCATTGTGATGAAAATGGCATGGGACTTTGTGATGAAAAAGGCATGGAGCCTTTTCGTGACAGGGTTCAAGGAGCATTCTGAGGACAAGTGTCAGGGAGCTTTGTGATGACAAGTGTAATGAGAATTGTGATGACAATGGTCATGGAGCATTGTGATGAAAAGTGCATGGAGTATTGTGATGACAGGCATCATGGAGAGTTGTGAAGATAAGTGTTATGGAACATTGTGATCACAAGTGTTTGGAGCATTGTGATGACAGAGTTCATGGATCATTTTGATTTAAAGGAGCATGGAGCATTGTGATTACAAGGGCATGAAGCAATGTGATCCCAAGGTTCATGGAGGATTGTGATGACAATGGTAATGGAGTATTGTGATGACAAGCGCATAGAGCATTGTAATGACACGGTCATGTAGCATTTTGCTGACAAAGTCATGGAGCATTGTGATGACAGGTGTCATGGAGAAGTCTGATGACAAGCGTCACGGAGCATTGTGAATACAGGTGTCACGGAGCATTGGGATGACAAGGGCATGGATCCTTGTGAAGAAAAGGGTCATGGATCATTGGGATGAAAATGTTCATGGAGCATTGTGATGAGAGGGGTCATGGAGCATTGTGATTACAGAGGTCTTGGAGCATTGTGATGACAAGAGTCCCGGAACATTGTGTTGTCAGGTGTCATGGAGTGTTGTGATGACAGTGGTCATGCAGCATTGTGAAGATATTGGTCATGGAGCATTGTGATGAGAAATTCATGGAGCATAGTGCTAAAAATGTTCATGGAGTATTGTGATGACAGGTGTCATGGAGCATTGTGATGACAAGGGAATGGAGCATGGTGACGACAAGGTCCTGGAGCATTGTGATGAGATGACCATGGAGACTTGTGATGACAAGTCTCATTTAGCATTCTGATGAAACGGGGCATTGAGCATTGTGATTACAGGGGTCTTCAGCATTGTGATGACAAGGGCATGAAGCACTGTGAGGAGAAGGCCATGGAACATTCTGAGGACATTCGTCATGGAGCTTTGTGATGACAATGGCATGGAGCATTGTGATTCCAAGGGTCATTGAGCTTTGTGATGACAAAGGTCATGGAGCATATTGATGCCAAGGGTGTGATGCATTGTTATGAGAAGGGCAGGGAGCATTTTAATGACAGGGTCATGCAGCAATTTGAAGAAAAGTGTAATGGAATATTTTGTTGACAGGGGTTATACAACATTGTGATACCAGTGGTCATGGAGCTTTGGGATGAAATGGGTCAAGGAGCACTTTGATGACAGGGGTTATGGAATATTGTGATGTCAGGTGTCATGGAACATTGTGCTGATAAGGGGATGTAGCATTGTGATGACAGGGGTCATGGAACATTGTGATTACAGGGGTGAGGGCGGAGTGTGATGACTAGTGAAGGAACATTGTGATATCTCATGTGAGAGAGCATTTGGATGAAAAGTGCATGGAGCATTGTGATTACAATGTTTATGGGGCATAGCAATGACAAGGTTGTGGATCATTGTGATGAAAATCACATGGAACATTGTGATGACAAGGGTCATGGAGCATTGTTCTGACAAAGACATGGAGCATTGTAATGAGAAGGTTCACGGAGCATTGTGATGAAATGTTCATGGAGCATTGTGGTTACAAATGTCACAAAGCCTTGTGATGACACGGGCATGGACCGTTGTGATGACAAACGTTATGAAGCATTGTGATGACTGGAGTCAGGGAGCGTTGTGATGACAGTGGTCATGGAGAATTTTGATGACAAGTGCATGGAGCTTTGTGATGACAGGGGCATGGAACAATGGTCTGACATGTTTCCTAGATTATTGTGATGACAGTGGACATGGTGCATTGTGATGACAAGGGCATGGAGCATTGTGATGAGACGGCCAGGGACTACTGTGAAGACAGGTGTCAGGGAGCATTGTGATGACATATGTCATGGTCCATGGCGATGACAATGGCATGGAGCATTGTGATGCCAAATGTAATGGAGGATAGTGATGACAAATATAATGGAGCATTGTGATGACTAGGGCTTGGAGCATTATGATGACAAGGGCCATTGAGAATTTTCATGACAATGTCGTGAAGCATTGTGATGACAAGTTCCTGGAGCATTGTGATGAGAAAACCATGGAGCCTTGTGATGACAAGTCTCATGGAGCATACTGATGAAAAGGGGCATGGAGCATTTTGATTACAGTGGTCTTGGAACATTGTGATAACAAGGGCATGGAGCTTTGTGATGACAAGGGCATCGAGCATTGGTCTAATAAGTTTCATAGATTACTGTGATGACAGTTGGAATGGCGCATTGTGATGACAAGGGCATGGAAAATTGCGATGACCAGGTCATGCAATATTGTGAAGAGAGGTGTCAGGGAGCATTGTGATGACATATGTAATGGCCCAATGTGATGACAATGGCATGGAGCATTGTGATGCCAAGTGTCATGGAGGATTCTGATGACAAAGGTAATGGAGCATTGTGATGACAATGGCTTGGAGCATTGTGATGACAAGGGTCAGGGAGCATTGTGCTGACAAGTGCATGGAGAATTGTGATGACAATGGTCATGGAGCATTCTAATGACAAGCTTGTGGAGTATTTTGATGACAATGGCACGGAGCATTGTGATGAAAATTGCATGGGGCTTTGTGAAGAAAAATGCATGGAGCCTTTTCGTGACAGGTTTCAAGGAGCATTCTGACGACACGTGTCAGGGAGCATTGTGATGACATGTGTACTGAGAATTGTGATGACAATTGTCATGGAGCATTGTGATGAAAAGGGCATGGAGTATTGTGATGACAGGCATCATGGAGCCTTGTGATGAAAAGTGTTATGTAAAATTGTGATCACAAGGGTTTGGAGCATTGTGATGACAGAGGTCATGGATCATTTTGATTTCAAAGAGCATGAAGCATTGTGATGCCAAGGGCATGAAGCAATGTGATCCCAAGGTTCATGGAGGATTGTGATGACAATGGTAATGGAGTATTGTGATGACAAGCACATAGAGCATTGTAATGACAAGGTCATGTAGCATTTTGCTGACAAAGGCATGGAGCATTGTGATGACATGTGTCATGGAGCACTGTGATGAAAAGCGTCACGGAGCATTGTGAATACAGGGGTCCTGGAGCATTGTGATGACAAGGTCCTGGAACATTGTGATGAGAAGACCATGGAGACTTGTGATAACATGTCTCATGGAGCATTCTGATGAAAAGGGGCATGGAGCATTGTGATTACAGGGGTCTTGGAGCATTGTGATGACAAGGGCATGGAGTATTGTGATGACAGGCATCATGGAGCGTTGTGATGACAAGTGTTATGGTACACTGTGATCACAAGGGTTTGGAGCATTGCGATGACAGAGGTCATGGATCATTTTGATTTCAGGGAGCATGGAGCATTGTGATGACTAGGGCATGAAGCAATGCGATCCCAATGTTCTTGGAAGATTGTGATGACAATGGTAATGGTGTATTGTGATGACAAAGGCATGGAGCATTGGTCTAAAAAGTTTCATGGATTATTGTGATGACATTTGGAATGGTGCATTGTGATGACAAGGGCATGGAGCATTGTGATGACCAGGTCATGCAGTATTGTAAATAGAGGTGTCAGGGAGCATTGTGATGACATATGTAATGGCCCATTGTGATGACAATGGCATGGAGCATTGTGATGCCAAGTGTCATGGAGGATTCTGATAACAAAGGTAATGGAGCATTGTGATGACAATGGCTTGGAGCATTGTGATGACAAGGGTCAGGGAGCATTGTGCTGACAAGTGCATGGAGAATTGTGATGACAAGGGTCATGGAGCATTCTGATGACAAGCTTGTGGAGTATTTTGATGACAATGGCATGGAGCATTGTGATGAAAATGGCATGGGGCTTTGTGATGAAAAATGCATGGAGCCTTTTCGTGACAGGGTTCAAGGAGCATTCTGACGACAAGTGTCAGGGAGCATTGTGATGACAAGTGTATTGAGAATTGTGATGGCAAAGGTCATGGAGCATTGTGATGAAAAGGGCATGGAGTATTGTGATGACAGTCATCATGGAGCGTTGTGATGACAAGTGTTATGGTACATTGTGATCACAAGGGTTTGGAGCATTGCGATGACAGAGGTCATGGATACTTTTGATTTCAAGGAGCATGGAGCATTGTGATGACTAGGGCATGAAGCAATGTGATCCCAAGGTTCTTGGAGGATAGTGATGACTATGGTAATGGAGTATTGCGATGACAAGCGCATAGAGCATTGTAAGGTCAGTGTCATGTAGCATTTTGCTGACAAAGGCATGGAGCATTGTGATGACATGTGTCATGGTGCACTTTGATGACAAGCGTCACAGAGCATTTTGAATATAGGGGTCATGGAGCATTGGGATGACAAGGGCATGGATCACTGTGATGACAAGGGTCATGGATCATTGGGATGAAAATGTTCATGGAGTATTGTGATGACAGGGGTCATGGAGCACTGTGATTACAGGGGTCATGGAGCATTGTGATGAAAAGAGTCCCGGATCATTGTGTTGTCAGGTGTCATGGAGTGTTTTGATGACAGTGGTCATGGAGAATTTTGATGATATTGGTCATGGAGCATTGTGATTAGAAGGTCATGGAGCATTGGGCTGAAAATGTTCATGGATTATTGTGATGACAGGTGTCATGGAGCGTTGTGATGACAAGGGAATGGAGCGTGGTGATGACAAGGTCCTGGAGCATTGTAATGAGATGACCATGGAGACTTGTGTTGACAAGTCTCATGGAGCATTCTGATGAAAAGGTGCATGGAGCATTGTGATTACAGGGGTCTTGGAGCATTGTGATGACAAGGGCATGGAGCACTGTGAGGAGAAGGCCATGGAACATTCTGATAACATGCGTCATGGAGCTTTGTGATGACAAGGGCATGGAGCATTGTGATTACAGGGGTCTTGGAGCATTGTGATGACAAGGGTCATGGAGCCTTGTGATGACAAGTCCGTGGAACAATGTGATGGCAGGGGTCATGGAGCATTGTTATGACAGATGTAATGGAGCATTGTGATGAGAAGGGCATTGAGCATTGGTCTGAAATGTTTCTTGAATTATTGTGATAAGAGTGGGCATGGAGCATTGTGATGACAAGGGCACGTACACTGTGATACATGGGTCATGGGGGATTGTAATGACAAGGGCATGGAGCATTGTGATGAGAAGGGCATCGAGCATTGTGATGACAATTGTCATGGAGCTTTGTGATGACAAGGGCATTGAGCAATATGATGAGAGGTTTCATGGAGCATTATGATGACAATGACATGGAGCATTGTGATGCCAAGGGTCATGGAGCTGTGTGATGACAAAGTCATGGAGGATTTTGATGACAATGGTGTGGTGCATTGTGATGAGCAGGGCAGGGAGCATTTTGTTGACAGGTTCATGCAGTAATTTGATGAAAAGTGTAATGGAATATTTTGATGACAGGGGTTATAAAACATTGTGATGCCATGGGTCATGGAGCTTTGGGATGAAAAGGGTCATGGAGTATTTTGATGACAGGGGTTATTGAACATTGTGATGTCAGGGATCATGGAACATTGTGCTGATAAGGGGATGTAGCATTGTGAGGACAGGGGTCATGGAAACTTGTGATAACAGGGGTGAGGGAGGATTTTGATGACAAGTGATGGAACATTGTGACATCCGTTGTGAGAGAGCATTTGAATGAGAATTGCATGGAACATTGTGATTATAAGGTTTATGGAGCATAGCGAAGTCAACGTTGTGGTTCTTTGTGATGAAAAGTGCATGGCACATTGTGATGACAAGGGTCATGGAGCATTGTTCTGACAAAGACATGGAGCATTGTGATGACAAGGGTCACGCAGCATTGTGATGAAAAGTTCATGGAGCATTGTGGTTACAAAGGTCACAGAGTCTTGTGATGACGCGGGCATGGACCGTTGTGATGACAAACGTTATGTAGCATTGTGATGACTGGAGTCACGGAGCATTGTGATGACAGGGGTCATGGAGCATTGTGATGACAAGGGCATGGAGCATTGTGATGACAGGTGAATGGAGCATCGGTCTGACAAGTTTCATAGATTATTGTGATGACAGTGGACATGGTGCATTTTGATGACAAGTGCATGGAGTATTGTGATGACAAAGGCATGGAATATTGTGAAGACAGGTGTCAGGGAGCATTGTGATGACATATGTCATGGTCCATTGCGATGACAATGGCATGGAGCATTGTGATGCCAAATATAATGGAGGATTGTGATGACAAATATAATGGAGCATTGTGATGACTAGGGCTTGGAGCATTATGATGACAAGGGCCATTGAGAGTTTTCATGAAAATGTCATGAAGCATTTTGATGACAAGGTCCTGGAGCATTGTGATGAGGAAATCATGGAGCCTTGTGATGACAGGTCTCATGGAGCATACTGATCAAAAGGGGCATGGAGCATTCTGATTACTTGGGTCTTGGAACATTGTGATAAGAAGGGCATGGAGCATTGTGATGACAAGGGCATGGAGTATTGTGATGACAGGCATCATGGAGCGTTGTGATGACAAGGGCATGGAGCATAGGTCTAATAAGTTTCTTGGATTATTGTGATGAGAGTGGGAACAGCGCATTGTGATGACAAGGGCATGGAGCATTGTGATGACCAGGTCATGCAGTATTGTAAATAGAGGTGTCAGGGAGCATTGTGATGACATATGTAATGGCCCATTGTGATGACAATGGCATGGAGCATTCTGATGCCAAGAGTCATGGAGGATTCTGATAACAAAGGTAATGGAGCATTGTGATGACAATGGCTTGGAGCATTGTGATGACAAGGGTCAGGGAGCATTGTGCTGACAAGTGCATGGAGAATTGTGATGACAAGGGTCATGGAGCATTCTGATGACAAGCTTGTGGAGTATTTTGATGACAATGGCATGGAGCACTGTGATGAAAATGGCATGGGGCTTTGTGATGAAAAATGCATGGAGCCTTTTCGTGACAGGGTTCAAGGAGCATTCTGACGACAAGTGTCAGGGAGCATTGTGATGACAAGTGTATTGAGAATTGTGATGGCAAAGGTCATGGAGCATTGTGATGAAAAGGGCATGGAGTATTGTGATGACAGTCATCATGGAGCGTTGTGATGACAAGTGTTATGGTACATTGTGATCACAAGGGTTTGGAGCATTGCGATGACAGAGGTCATGGATACTTTTGATTTCAAGGAGCATGGAGCATTGTGATGACTAGGGCATGAAGCAATGGGATCCCAAGGTTCTTGGAGGATAGTGATGACTATGGTAATGGAGTATTGTGATGACAAGCGCATAGAGCATTGTAAGGACAGTGTCATGTAGCATTTTGCTGACAAAGGCATGGAGCATTGTGATGACATGTGTCATGGTGCACTTTGATGACAAGCGTCACAGAGCATTTTGAATATAGGGGTCATGGAGCATTGGGATGACAAGGGCATGGATCACTGTGATGACAAGGGTCATGGATCATTGGGATGAAAATGTTCATGGAGTATTGTGATGACAGGGGTCATGGAGCACTGTGATTACAGGGGTCATGGAGCATTGTGATGTCATGTGTCATGGAGTGTTTTGATGACAGTGGTCATGGAGAATTTTGATGATATTGGTCATGGAGCATTGTGATTAGAAGGTCATGGAGCATTGGGCTGAAAATGTTCATGGAGTATTGTGATGACAGGTGTCATGGAGCGTTGTGATGGCAAGGGAATGGAGCGTGGTGATGACAAGGTCCTGGAGCTTTGTGATGAGATGACCATGGAGACTTGTGTTGACAAGTCTCATGGAGCATTCTGATGAAAAGGTGCATGGAGCATTGTGATTACAGGGGTCTTGGAGCATTGTGATGACAAGGGCATGGAGCACTGTGAGGAGAAGGCCATGGAACATTCTGATAACATGCGTCATGGAGCTTTGTGATGACAAGGGCATGGAGCATTGTGATTACAGGGGTCTTGGAGCATTGTGATGACAAGGGTCATGGAGCCTTGTGATGACAAGTCCGTGGAACAATGTGATGGCAGGGGTCATGGAGCATTGTTATGACAGATGTAATGGAGCATTGTGATGAGAAGGGCATTGAGCATTGGTCTGAAATGTTTCTTGAATTATTGTGATGAGAGTGGGCATGGAGCATTGTGATGACAAGGGCACGTACACTTTGATACATGGGTCATGGGGGATTGTAATGACAAGGGCATGGAGCATTGTGATGAGAAGGGCATCGAGCATTGTGATGACAATTGTCATGGAGCTTTGTGATGACAAGGGCATTGAGCAATATGATGAGAGGGTTCATGGAGCATTATGATGACAATGACATGGAGCATTGTGATGCCAAGGGTCATGGAGCTTTGTGATGACAAAAGTCATGGAGCATTTTGATGACAAGGGTGTGGTGCATTGTGATGAGCAGGGCAGGGAGC
>NW_028294414.1:0-58471 GCF_964341445.2 Mesoplodon mirus | reverse complement strand
GCTCCATATTTACCCTTAAACGCACCTCCATTCTGTTCTCACTACTGGCTGTGACCAGGTTTCATCCCACCAGCAGCTAAAGGGTACGCGGTTCTCTAAAACCCCTTCAGCATTTATTCTTTGTAGACTTTTTGGCTGATGACCATTCTGACGGCTGTGAGGTGAACTTTTTTGTACACTGGATTTGCATGGCTTTATTGATTCCTGATGTTCAGCATTGTTCCATTCCCATTTTGTTAACAAAAAAGAAAGAAAGTAAAAGAAACAGAAGACAAATGTGCATAAACTATGCCTCTTGAAACTGTCGTTTTGAAATATGGACGTCTTTTGAATGTTTTGATCGATATACGACCCCAGGATTTTTTTTCAGGGAGGTGTCATTTACAGGCCTGCAATTATTTTGAATATCAACTGACCATTAGCGCTGGGATTAAAGCTGCTGTTGTGTGAAACGGCCACAAGGTGGCAGCAGTTCTCCTGTACCAAACCCGGTTACTAGGGCAACAGAACCTCAATGGAAGTCGTGTTCCAGGTTGTAATTTAGAATGGAATGTATCAGGAAAGCCCCTTCAATTTATGTCTCACTATTTCTTGTTTGTTTTTTTTAATTTAATTTTTATTTTTTATCACAGCAAGTTTGATTACAATGTTTGGCTTGTTGTAGGTGTGCACCATGTGGTTCTTTTACACATATACATATGTGTGTTCTTCCTGGGATCCTTGTCCCATGTACGTTATGACAGAATGTTGAGTAGTCTTCTCTTGGTATTCCGTAGGTCTTTGGTGATTATATAGTTCACCTGTGTTTGTATATGTCTGTTAACCCCAATATCCTAATGTATCCAATCCTCACACCTTTCCATTGGTGAACCATAAGTTTGTTTAATGAATCTGTGATTGCCCTTCTCTGTGGAAATATCTTCACCGGTATCAATTTTTAGGTAACACCTATAAGTGATATCATACGATATGTGTCTCTCTCTTTCTGACTTAGTACGAGTCGCGTGACTACCTCTAGACTCATCTACGGTGCTGCACATGGCATTGTGTCCTTTTTTCCCTTGGCTAATATTCCCTCTGTACATGTACCAGTTCTTCTTTGTCCACTCATCTGTTGATGGACTTTTTGGTTGCTTCCATGTCTTGGCTATTGTAATAGAGCGGCAATGCACATTTGCCTGCCTGTGTCTTTCCAATTCTGTCTTCTTAGGTGATAGGCCCAGGAGTGGGCCTGCTGGATCATACAGTAGCAAAATGTTTACTTTACAAAGGCACCTCCATTCTGTTCTCATTAGTGGCTCTTACCAGGTTACGTCCCTCTTAAAGTTGAGGGTATGCACTTCTCCACAACACCTTCAGCATTTACTGTTTGTAGTGTTTTTTTGCTGATGTATATTCTGACCAGTGTGAGCTGATATACCTCTTTGGGGTTGGATTTGCATGCGTCTCATAAACCCTTGAAATTGAGCTTTCTGGCATGTCCTTTTTTTCTTCAAACTGTGAGTACAGCTTACCTCTTCAAATTGTTTTCGTGAAGTGTGTGTGACATTTAGAAATATTTTGGCCATTACCTCCCTCAAGACATTTTGTGGGCAGGTTTCATTTATAGCCCTCCAGTACTGGTGCATATGAAGTGACCCTTAGCACAGGTTTTAAAGCTGCTGTTGCAGGTAACGGCCAGAGGGCGGCAGCATTTCTTTCATTATGTCTTTTGCTTTCCGACTTACCTCATGTTCTGTGATTATCTCTAGGCAGCATTTCTGCTTTTCCCAATCTGGTAACTAGGCGAACAGACCTTCCTGGCAGTGGTGTTCCTCGGTTATATATTAGAGTGGAATGTGCCCGGAGAAACCCCCAAATGCTGATGTCTCCTTACTTATGTTTGCTTTCTAAATTGAATTTATATTTCTTTATTGGAGTCATATTCCATTGCGTACATGGACCACTTCTTCTTGGTGCATTCCTCTGTTGATGGACATTTTCGTAGCTTCCAAGTGTTGTCTATGGTAAATATTGCTGGAGTGCAGGATATTCAGCCTGTATCTTTTTTTATGGTTTTGATTTCTTTTGCGGTACGCGGGCCTCTCACTGCGGTGGCCCCTCCCGTTGCAGAGCAGAGGCTCCGGATGCACAGGCCCAGCAGCCATAGCTCACGGGACCAGCCTCTCCACGGCATGTGGGATCTTCCCGGACCGGGGCACGAACCCGTGTCCCCTACATCGGCAGGCGGACTCTCAACGTCTGCGCCACCAGGGAAGCCCAGCCTGTTTAGTTTTGATTCTCATCCTGTCAGGCGATAGGCCCAGCAGTGGGTATGCTTGATTGAATGGTAGCTCAGTATTTACCTTTCCAAGGCACCTCCTTTGTGTTTTCCTTACTGGCTCTTACCATGTCCCACGTTGAACCAAGGGTAGGCGTTTCTCCTCAAACCCTTCAGCATTTACTGTTTGCAGAATTTTTGCTGATGGCCATTCTGACTGGTGTGAGCTGATAGGTTCTTTGTAATTTGGATTTGCATGTCTTGAATTATTCCTAGTGTTCAGCATTTTTCCACGCCTTTTTAAAGTTCTGTTAAAATAACAGAAAGAAACAGAGAGTACAATTAACCTCTGGAAATTGTCTTCTTGAAAGGTTGCCCTCTTTTGAATGTTTTGGTCAATTTTCGAACCCAGGATTGTTTCTGAGGTCAGGTGTCATTCATAGGCCTGTAATGAGTGTGAATATTTAGTGAGCATGAGCACTGGGTTTAAAGCTGCTGTTTTGGGAAATGGCCACAAGGCGGCAGCATTTCTCCATTCCCAAATCTGGTTCCTAGGGCAGCAGAGCCTTTCTGGAAGTCCTGTTCCTAGGTTGGAAATTAAAATGGAATGTGCCAGGAGAAACCCCAATAAGTTTATGTCACATTACTTCTTGTTTTAGTTTTTTTAATCGGGGTAATGTTTAGAATACTGTTTGTCCTCAGTGTACACAATCTGGTTCATTTGTGCATAACATATATATATATATATATATATATATATATATATATATATATATATATATATATATTCATGTACAGAGCCAGTTCCCATGTAAATTATTGCAGAGTTTTTCATAGACATCCCTTGCTATATGGTCGGTCTTTCTGTTATATGTATTTAATAGGTATTTGTACACGTATGGTAACCCTAATCTTAATTTTTCCATTCCCCCCACCTGTTCTTTTAGGTAAGCATAGTTTGTTTTCTAAGCCTGTGAGTGTCTTTCTCTGTGGAAATATGTTCATTTGTGTCAGTTGTTAGATAACGCCTATAAGTGATATCATAGGATATGTCTTTTGCTTTCCGACTGACCTCATGTTCTGTGATTATCTCTAGGCTCATCTATGGTGCCTCAAAGAGCAGTGTTTCATTGTTTTCCATGGCTAATATTCCATTGTGTACATGGACCACTTCTTTTTCCACTCATCTGGTGATGGACATTTTGGTTGCTTCCGTCTCTTGGCTATTGTGAAAATTCCTGCAGTGCAGCTGCTGAAGCCTGTGCCTTCTCGACTCTGAACTTCTCAGGTGAGAGTCTCAGCGGTGGGCCTGCTGAATGGAATGGTGGCTCAATTTTTACTTTGAAACACAGCTCCTTTCTGTTCTCATTATTGGCTGTTACCACTTTACATCTCACCAGCAGCTAGAGGGTACACAGTTCTCTAAAACCCCTTCAGCATTTGTTGTGTGCAGACTTTTAGCTGATGGTAGTTGGCATGTGTGAGTTGAAACCTTTTTGGAGGTTAGATTTGCATGAGTCTAATAATTCCTGATGTTGAGCTTTTATCCATTTTCCTCTTTTTTGAAAATGAGTGAGTAAAACTTACCCCTCCATACTATGTCCTTGAAAATTGTGCCAGTTTGGAATTTTTTTGGCCATTCCCTACCTCCGCACAATTATGTAGGGCAGGTGTCCTTTACAGCCCTGAGTCCTTGTGAATGTTAAGTGACCATTAGCTGTGGGTTTAATGCCGCTCTTGCGGGAAACGGCCACAAGGCGGCAGCATTTCTACATTTCCAACTCTGGGTTTTTGGGCAACAGAGCTTTCCTGGAAATCGTGTTAGTAAGCTGCAAATTAGAGTGGAATGTGCCAGTGCAAACCCCCAAGAGCTTATATCTCCTAAATTGTTGTTTGTTTATTAAATTTAATTTTTATTAATTATCAGAGCAAATTTGATACAAATGTAGATTCTCCTAGGTGTACAGTTTCTGGTTCATCCTATCAATGTATCTGTCTATTCCTCTTTCGATCCTTTCCCGTGGATGTTATTATAGGGTGTTGAGTAGACCTCTCTTCGTATTCCATAGGCACTTTGTGATTATACATTTCATAAGTATTAGTGCATATCTGTTAACCCCCATGTCCTAGTTCATACATTCCTTATTCCTTTCCATTTGGTTAAACATTAATTGGTTTTCTGAATCTATGTGTGTCCATCTCTTGGAAATTATTTCATGGGTATCAATTTTTAGGTAACACCTATAAGTGATGTCCTAAGATGTCTGTCTTTCGGTTTCTTTCTTACTTCAAGTTGGGTGATTATCTCTAGATCCTTCTATGATGGTGCCAACGGCACTGTTCCATGCTTTTTCATGGCTAATATTCCATTGTGTACATGGACGACTTCTTCTTGGTGCATTTTTCCGTTGATGGACATTTCGGTTTCTTCCAGGTCTTGGCTATGGTACGTGTTGCTGCAGTGCAGGATTGCCAGCCTGTGTCTTTTCGATTCTCGTCTAATCAGGTGAAAGGCCCATGAGTGGGCCTACCATATCACATGGTAGCTCCATATTTACCCTTAAACGCACCTCCATTCTGTTCTCACTACTGGCTGTGACCAGGTTTCATCCCACCAGCAGCTAAAGGGTACGCGGTTCTCTAAAACCCCTTCAGCATTTATTCTTTGTAGACTTTTTGGCTGATGACCATTCTGACGGCTGTGAGGTGAACTTTTTTGTACACTGGATTTGCATGGCTTTATTGATTCCTGATGTTCAGCATTGTTCCATTCCCATTTTGTTAACAAAAAAGAAAGAAAGTAAAAGAAACAGAAGACAAATGTGCATAAACTATGCCTCTTGAAACTGTCGTTTTGAAATATGGACGTCTTTTGAATGTTTTGATCGATATACGACCCCAGGATTTTTTTTCAGGGAGGTGTCATTTACAGGCCTGCAATTATTTTGAATATCAACTGACCATTAGCGCTGGGATTAAAGCTGCTGTTGTGTGAAACGGCCACAAGGTGGAAGCAGTTCTCCTGTACCAAACCCGGTTACTAGGGCAACAGAACCTCAATGGAAGTCGTGTTCCAGGTTGTAATTTAGAATGGAATGTATCAGGAAAGCCCCTTCAATTTATGTCTCACTATTTCTTGTTTGTTTTTTTTAATTTAATTTTTATTTTTTATCACAGCAAGTTTGATTACAATGTTTGGCTTGTTGTAGGTGTGCACCATGTGGTTCTTTTACACATATACATATGTGTGTTCTTCCTGGGATCCTTGTCCCATGTACGTTATGACAGAATGTTGAGTAGTCTTCTCTTGGTATTCCGTAGGTATTTGGTGAGTATATAGTTCACCTGTGTTTGTATATGTCTGTTAACCCCAATATCCTAATGTATCCAATCCTCACACCTTTCCATTGGTGAACCATAAGTTTGTTTAATGAATCTGTGATTGCCCTTCTCTGTGGAAATATCTTCACCGGTATCAATTTTTAGGTAACACCTATAAGTGATATCATACGATATGTGTCTCTCTCTTTCTGACTTAGTACGAGTCGCGTGACTACCTCTAGACTCATCTACGGTGCTGCACATGGCATTGTGTCCTTTTTTCCCTTGGCTAATATTCCCTCTGTACATGTACCAGTTCTTCTTTGTCCACTCATCTGTTGATGGACTTTTTGGTTGCTTCCATGTCTTGGCTATTGTAATAGAGCGGCAATGCACATTTGCCTGCCTGTGTCTTTCCAATTCTGTCTTCTTAGGTGATAGGCCCAGGAGTGGGCCTGCTGGATCATACAGTAGCAAAATGTTTACTTTACAAAGGCACCTCCATTCTGTTCTCATTAGTGGCTCTTACCAGGTTACGTCCCTCTTAAAGTTGAGGGTATGCACTTCTCCACAACACCTTCAGCATTTACTGTTTGTAGTGTTTTTTTGCTGATGTATATTCTGACCAGTGTGAGCTGATATACCTCTTTGGGGTTGGATTTGCATGCGTCTCATAAACCCTTGAAATTGAGCTTTCTGGCATGTCCTTTTTTTCTTCAAACTGTGAGTACAGCTTACCTCTTCAAATTGTTTTCGTGAAGTGTGTGTGACATTTAGAAATATTTTGGCCATTACCTCCCTCAAGACATTTTGTGGGCAGGTTTCATTTATAGCCCTCCAGTACTGGTGCATATGAAGTGACCCTTAGCACAGGTTTTAAAGCTGCTGTTGCAGGTAACGGCCAGAGGGCGGCAGCATTTCTTTCATTATGTCTTTTGCTTTCCGACTTACCTCATGTTCTGTGATTATCTCTAGGCAGCATTTCTGCTTTTCCCAATCTGGTAACTAGGCGAACAGACCTTCCTGGCAGTGGTGTTCCTCGGTTATATATTAGAGTGGAATGTGCCCGGAGAAACCCCCAAATGCTGATGTCTCCTTACTTATGTTTGCTTTCTAAATTGAATTTATATTTTTTTATTGGAGTCATATTCCATTGCGTACATGGACCACTTCTTCTTGGTGCATTCCTCTGTTGATGGACATTTTCGTAGCTTCCAAGTGTTGTCTATGGTAAATATTGCTGGAGTGCAGGATTTTCAGCCTGTATCTTTTTTTATGGTTTTGATTTCTTTTGCGGTACGCGGGCCTCTCACTGCGGTGGCCCCTCCCGTTGCAGAGCAGAGGCTCCGGATGCACAGGCCCAGCAGCCATAGCTCACGGGACCAGCCTCTCCACGGCATGTGGGATCTTCCCGGACCGGGGCACGAACCCGTGTCCCCTGCATCGGCAGGCGGACTCTCAACGTCTGCGCCACCAGGGAAGCCCAGCCTGTTTAGTTTTGATTCTCATCCTGTCAGGCGATAGGCCCAGCAGTGGGTATGCTTGATTGAATGGTAGCTCAGTATTTACCTTTCCAAGGCACCTCCTTTGTGTTTTCCTTACTGGCTCTTACCATGTCCCACGTTGAACCAAGGGTAGGCGTTTCTCCTCAAACCCTTCAGCATTTACTGTTTGCCGAATTTTTGCTGATGGCCATTCTGACTGGTGTGAGCTGATAGGTTTTTTGTAATTTGGATTTGCATGTCTTGAATTATTCCTAGTGTTCAGCATTTTTCCACGCCTTTTTAAAGTTCTGTTAAAATAACAGAAAGAAACAGAGAGTACAATTAACCTCTGGAAATTGTCTTCTTGAAAGGTTGCCCTCTTTTGAATGTTTTGGTCAATTTTCGAACCCAGGATTGTTTCTGAGGTCAGGTGTCATTCATAGGCCTGTAATGAGTGTGAATATTTAGTGAGCATGAGCACTGGGTTTAAAGCTGCTGTTTTGGGAAATGGCCACAAGGCGGCAGCATTTCTCCATTCCCAAATCTGGTTCCTAGGGCAGCAGAGCCTTTCTGGAAGTCCTGTTCCTAGGTTGGAAATTAAAATGGAATGTGCCAGGAGAAACCCCAATACGTTTATGTCACATTACTTCTTGTTTTAGTTTTTTTAATCGGGGTAATGTTTAGAATACTGTTTGTCCTCAGTGTACACAATCTGGTTCATTTGTGCATAACATATATATATATATATATATATATATATATATTCATGTACAGAGCCAGTTCCCATGTAAATTATTGCAGAGTTTTTCATAGACATCCCTTGCTATATGGTCGGTCTTTCTGTTATATGTATTTAATAGGTATTTGTACACGTATGGTAACCCTAATCTTAATTTTTCCATTCCCCCCACCTGTTCTTTTAGGTAAGCATAGTTTGTTTTCTAAGCCTGTGAGTGTCTTTCTCTGTGGAAATATGTTCATTTGTGTCAGTTGTTAGATAACGCCTATAAGTGATATCATAGGATATGTCTTTTGCTTTCCGACTGACCTCATGTTCTGTGATTATCTCTAGGCTCATCTATGGTGCCTCAAAGAGCAGTGTTTCATTGTTTTCCATGGCTAATATTCCATTGTGTACATGGACCACTTCTTTTTCCACTCATCTGGTGATGGACATTTTGGTTGCTTCCGTGTCTTGGCTATTGTGAAAATTCCTGCAGTGCAGCTGCTGAAGCCTGTGCCTTCTCGACTCTGAACTTCTCAGGTGAGAGTCTCAGCGGTGGGCCTGCTGAATGGAATGGTGGCTCAATTTTTACTTTGAAACACAGCTCCTTTCTGTTCTCATTATTGGCTGTTACCACTTTACATCTCACCAGCAGCTAGAGGGTACACAGTTCTCTAAAACCCCTTCAGCATTTGTTGTGTGCAGACTTTTAGCTGATGGTAGTTGGCATGTGTGAGTTGAAACCTTTTTGGAGGTTAGATTTGCATGAGTCTAATAATTCCTGATGTTGAGCTTTTATCCATTTTCCTCTTTTTTGAAAATGAGTGAGTAAAACTTACCCCTCCATACTATGTCCTTGAAAATTGTGCCAGTTTGGAATTTTTTTGGCCATTCCCTACCTCCGCACAATTATGTAGGGCAGGTGTCCTTTACAGCCCTGAGTCCTTGTGAATGTTAAGTGACCATTAGCTGTGGGTTTAATGCCGCTCTTGCGGGAAACGGCCACAAGGCGGCAGCATTTCTACATTTCCAACTCTGGGTTTTTGGGCAACAGAGCTTTCCTGGAAATCGTGTTAGTAAGCTGCAAATTAGAGTGGAATGTGCCAGTGCAAACCCCCAAGAGCTTATATCTCCTAAATTGTTGTTTGTTTATTAAATTTAATTTTTATTAATTATCAGAGCAAATTTGATACAAATGTAGATTCTCCTAGGTGTACAGTTTCTGGTTCATCCTATCAATGTATCTGTCTATTCCTCTTTCGATCCTTTCCCGTGGATGTTATTATAGGGTGTTGAGTAGACCTCTCTTCGTATTCCATAGGCACTTTGTGATTATACATTTCATAAGTATTAGTGCATATCTGTTAACCCCCATGTCCTAGTTCATACATTCCTTATTCCTTTCCATTTGGTTAAACATTAATTGGTTTTCTGAATCTATGTGTGTCCATCTCTTGGAAATTATTTCATGGGTATCAATTTTTAGGTAACACCTATAAGTGATGTCCTAAGATGTCTGTCTTTCGGTTTCTTTCTTACTTCAAGTTGGGTGATTATCTCTAGATCCTTCTATGATGGTGCCAACGGCACTGTTCCATGCTTTTTCATGGCTAATATTCCATTGTGTACATGGACGACTTCTTCTTGGTGCATTTTTCCGTTGATGGACATTTCGGTTTCTTCCAGGTCTTGGCTATGGTACGTGTTGCTGCAGTGCAGGATTGCCAGCCTGTGTCTTTTCGATTCTCGTCTAATCAGGTGAAAGGCCCATGAGTGGGCCTACCAGATCACATGGTAGCTCCATATTTACCCTTAAACGCACCTCCATTCTGTTCTCACTACTGGCTGTGACCAGGTTTCATCCCACCAGCAGCTAAAGGGTACGCGGTTCTCTAAAACCCCTTCAGCATTTATTCTTTGTAGACTTTTTGGCTGATGACCATTCTGACGGCTGTGAGGTGAACTTTTTTGTACACTGGATTTGCATGGCTTTATTGATTCCTGATGTTCAGCATTGTTCCATTCCCATTTTGTTAACAAAAAAGAAAGAAAGTAAAAGAAACAGAAGACAAATGTGCATAAACTATGCCTCTTGAAACTGTCGTTTTGAAATATGGACGTCTTTTGAATGTTTTGATCGATATACGACCCCAGGATTTTTTTTCAGGGAGGTGTCATTTACAGGCCTGCAATTATTTTGAATATCAACTGACCATTAGCGCTGGGATTAAAGCTGCTGTTGTGTGAAACGGCCACAAGGTGGCAGCAGTTCTCCTGTACCAAACCCGGTTACTAGGGCAACAGAACCTCAATGGAAGTCGTGTTCCAGGTTGTAATATAGAATGGAATGTATCAGGAAAGCCCCTTCAATTTATGTCTCACTATTTCTTGTTTGTTTTTTTTTAATTTAATTTTTATTTTTTATCACAGCAAGTTTGATTACAATGTTTGGCTTGTTGTAGGTGTGCACCATGTGGTTCTTTTACACATATACATATGTGTGTTCTTCCTGGGATCCTTGTCCCATGTACGTTATGACAGAATGTTGAGTAGTCTTCTCTTGGTATTCCGTAGGTCTTTGGTGAGTATATAGTTCACCTGTGTTTGTATATGTCTGTTAACCCCAATATCCTAATGTATCCAATCCTCACACCTTTCCATTGGTGAACCATAAGTTTGTTTAATGAATCTGTGATTGCCCTTCTCTGTGGAAATATCTTCACTGCTATCAATTTTTAGGTAACACCTATAAGTAATATCATACGATATGTGTCTCTCTCTTTCTGACTTAGTACGAGTCGCGTGACTACCTCTAGACTCATCTACGGTGCTGCACATGGCATTGTGTCCTTTTTTCCCTTGGCTAATATTCCCTCTGTACATGTACCAGTTCTTCTTTGTCCACTCATCTGTTGATGGACTTTTTGGTTGCTTCCATGTCTTGGCTATTGTAATAGAGCGGCAATGCACATTTGCCTGCCTGTGTCTTTCCAATTCTGTCTTCTTAGGTGATAGGCCCAGGAGTGGGCCTGCTGGATCATACAGTAGCAAAATGTTTACTTTACAAAGGCACCTCCATTCTGTTCTCATTAGTGGCTCTTACCAGGTTACGTCCCTCTTAAAGTTGAGGGTATGCACTTCTCCACAACACCTTCAGCATTTACTGTTTGTAGTGTTTTTTTGCTGATGTATATTCTGACCAGTGTGAGCTGATATACCTCTTTGGGGTTGGATTTGCATGCGTCTCATAAACCCTTGAAATTGAGCTTTCTGGCATGTCCTTTTTTTCTTCAAACTGTGAGTACAGCTTACCTCTTCAAATTGTTTTCGTGAAGTGTGTGTGACATTTAGAAATATTTTGGCCATTACCTCCCTCAAGACATTTTGTGGGCAGGTTTCATTTATAGCCCTCCAGTACTGGTGCATATGAAGTGACCCTTAGCACAGGTTTTAAAGCTGCTGTTGCAGGTAACGGCCAGAGGGCGGCAGCATTTCTTTCATTATGTCTTTTGCTTTCCGACTTACCTCATGTTCTGTGATTATCTCTAGGCAGCATTTCTGCTTTTCCCAATCTGGTAACTAGGCGAACAGACCTTCCTGGCAGTGGTGTTCCTCGGTTATATATTAGAGTGGAATGTGCCCGGAGAAACCCCCAAATGCTGATGTCTCCTTACTTATGTTTGCTTTCTAAATTGAATTTATATTTTTTTATTGGAGTCATATTCCATTGCGTACATGGACCACTTCTTCTTGGTGCATTCCTCTGTTGATGGACATTTTCGTAGCTTCCAAGTGTTGTCTATGGTAAATATTGCTGGAGTGCAGGATTTTCAGCCTGTATCTTTTTTTATGGTTTTGATTTCTTTTGCGGTACGCGGGCCTCTCACTGCGGTGGCCCCTCCCATTGCAGAGCAGAGGCTCCGGATGCACAGGCCCAGCAGCCATAGCTCACGGGACCAGCCTCTCCATGGCATGTGGGATCTTCCCGGACCGGGGCACGAACCCGTGTCCCCTGCATCGGCAGGCGGACTCTCAACGTCTGCGCCACCAGGGAAGCCCAGCCTGTTTAGTTTTGATTCTCATCCTGTCAGGCGATAGGCCCAGCAGTGGGTATGCTTGATTGAATGGTAGCTCAGTATTTACCTTTCCAAGGCACCTCCTTTGTGTTTTCCTTACTGGCTCTTACCATGTCCCACGTTGAACCAAGGGTAGGCGTTTCTCCTCAAACCCTTCAGCATTTACTGTTTGCCGAATTTTTGCTGATGGCCATTCTGACTGGTGTGAGCTGATAGGTTTTTTGTAATTTGGATTTGCATGTCTTGAATTATTCCTAGTGTTCAGCATTTTTCCACGCCTTTTTAAAGTTCTGTTAAAATAACAGAAAGAAACAGAGAGTACAATTAACCTCTGGAAATTGTCTTCTTGAAAGGTTGCCCTCTTTTGAATGTTTTGGTCAATTTTCGAACCCAGGATTGTTTCTGAGGTCAGGTGTCATTCATAGGCCTGTAATGAGTGTGAATATTTAGTGAGCATGAGCACTGGGTTTAAAGCTGCTGTTTTGGGAAATGGCCACAAGGCGGCAGCATTTCTCCATTCCCAAATCTGGTTCCTAGGGCAGCAGAGCCTTTCTGGAAGTCCTGTTCCTAGGTTGGAAATTAAAATGGAATGTGCCAGGAGAAACCCCAATAAGTTTATGTCACATTACTTCTTGTTTTAGTTTTTTTAATCGGGGTAATGTTTAGAATACTGTTTGTCCTCAGTGTACACAATCTGGTTCATTTGTGCATAACATATATATATATATATATATATATTCATGTACAGAGCCAGTTCCCATGTAAATTATTGCAGAGTTTTTCATAGACATCCCTTGCTATATGGTCGGTCTTTCTGTTATATGTATTTAATAGGTATTTGTACACGTATGGTAACCCTAATCTTAATTTTTCCATTCCCCCCACCTGTTCTTTTAGGTAAGCATAGTTTGTTTTCTAAGCCTGTGAGTGTCTTTCTCTGTGGAAATATGTTCATTTGTGTCAGTTGTTAGATAACGCCTATAAGTGATATCATAGGATATGTCTTTTGCTTTCCGACTGACCTCATGTTCTGTGATTATCTCTAGGCTCATCTATGGTGCCTCAAAGAGCAGTGTTTCATTGTTTTCCATGGCTAATATTCCATTGTGTACATGGACCACTTCTTTTTCCACTCATCTGGTGATGGACATTTTGGTTGCTTCCGTGTCTTGGCTATTGTGAAAATTCCTGCAGTGCAGCTGCTGAAGCCTGTGCCTTCTCGACTCTGAACTTCTCAGGTGAGAGTCTCAGCGGTGGGCCTGCTGAATGGAATGGTGGCTCAATTTTTACTTTGAAACACAGCTCCTTTCTGTTCTCATTATTGGCTGTTACCACTTTACATCTCACCAGCAGCTAGAGGGTACACAGTTCTCTAAAACCCCTTCAGCATTTGTTGTGTGCAGACTTTTAGCTGATGGTAGTTGGCATGTGTGAGTTGAAACCTTTTTGGAGGTTAGATTTGCATGAGTCTAATAATTCCTGATGTTGAGCTTTTATCCATTTTCCTCTTTTTTGAAAATGAGTGAGTAAAACTTACCCCTCCATACTATGTCCTTGAAAATTGTGCCAGTTTGGAATTTTTTTGGCCATTCCCTACCTCCGCACAATTATGTAGGGCAGGTGTCCTTTACAGCCCTGAGTCCTTGTGAATGTTAAGTGACCATTAGCTGTGGGTTTAATGCCGCTCTTGCGGGAAACGGCCACAAGGCGGCAGCATTTCTACATTTCCAACTCTGGGTTTTTGGGCAACAGAGCTTTCCTGGAAATCGTGTTAGTAAGCTGCAAATTAGAGTGGAATGTGCCAGTGCAAACCCCCAAGAGCTTATATCTCCTAAATTGTTGTTTGTTTATTAAATTTAATTTTTATTAATTATCAGAGCAAATTTGATACAAATGTAGATTCTCCTAGGTGTACAGTTTCTGGTTCATCCTATCAATGTATCTGTCTATTCCTCTTTCGATCCTTTCCCGTGGATGTTATTATAGGGTGTTGAGTAGACCTCTCTTCGTATTCCATAGGCACTTTGTGATTATACATTTCATAAGTATTAGTGCATATCTGTTAACCCCCATGTCCTAGTTCATACATTCCTTATTCCTTTCCATTTGGTTAAACATTAATTGGTTTTCTGAATCTATGTGTGTCCATCTCTTGGAAATTATTTCATGGGTATCAATTTTTAGGTAACACCTATAAGTGATGTCCTAAGATGTCTGTCTTTCGGTTTCTTTCTTACTTCAAGTTGGGTGATTATCTCTAGATCCTTCTATGATGGTGCCAACGGCACTGTTCCATGCTTTTTCATGGCTAATATTCCATTGTGTACATGGACGACTTCTTCTTGGTGCATTTTTCCGTTGATGGACATTTCGGTTTCTTCCAGGTCTTGGCTATGGTACGTGTTGCTGCAGTGCAGGATTGCCAGCCTGTGTCTTTTCGATTCTCGTCTAATCAGGTGAAAGGCCCATGAGTGGGCCTACCAGATCACATGGTAGCTCCATATTTACCCTTAAACGCACCTCCATTCTGTTCTCACTACTGGCTGTGACCAGGTTTCATCCCACCAGCAGCTAAAGGGTACGCGGTTCTCTAAAACCCCTTCAGCATTTATTCTTTGTAGAATTTTTGGCTGATGACCATTCTGACGGCTGTGAGGTGAACTTTTTTGTACACTGGATTTGCATGGCTTTATTGATTCCTGATGTTCAGCATTGTTCCATTCCCATTTTGTTAACAAAAAAGAAAGAAAGTAAAAGAAACAGAAGACAAATGTGCATAAACTATGCCTCTTGAAACTGTCGTTTTGAAATATGGACGTCTTTTGAATGTTTTGATCGATATACGACCCCAGGATTTTTTTTCAGGGAGGTGTCATTTACAGGCCTGCAATTATTTTGAATATCAACTGACCATTAGCGCTGGGATTAAAGCTGCTGTTGTGTGAAACGGCCACAAGGTGGCAGCAGTTCTCCTGTACCAAACCCGGTTACTAGGGCAACAGAACCTCAATGGAAGTCGTGTTCCAGGTTGTAATATAGAATGGAATGTATCAGGAAAGCCCCTTCAATTTATGTCTCACTATTTCTTGTTTGTTTTTTTTTAATTTAATTTTTATTTTTTATCACAGCAAGTTTGATTACAATGTTTGGCTTGTTGTAGGTGTGCACCATGTGGTTCTTTTACACATATACATATGTGTGTTCTTCCTGGGATCCTTGTCCCATGTACGTTATGACAGAATGTTGAGTAGTCTTCTCTTGGTATTCCGTAGGTCTTTGGTGAGTATATAGTTCACCTGTGTTTGTATATGTCTGTTAACCCCAATATCCTAATGTATCCAATCCTCACACCTTTCCATTGGTGAACCATAAGTTTGTTTAATGAATCTGTGATTGCCCTTCTCTGTGGAAATATCTTCACTGCTATCAATTTTTAGGTAACACCTATAAGTAATATCATACGATATGTGTCTCTCTCTTTCTGACTTAGTACGAGTCGCGTGACTACCTCTAGACTCATCTACGGTGCTGCACATGGCATTGTGTCCTTTTTTCCCTTGGCTAATATTCCCTCTGTACATGTACCAGTTCTTCTTTGTCCACTCATCTGTTGAGGGACTTGTTGGTTGCTTCCATGTCTTGGCTATTGTAATAGAGCGGCAATGCACATTTGCCTGCCTGTGTCTTTCCAATTCTGTCTTCTTAGGTGATAGGCCCAGGAGTGGGCCTGCTGGATCATACAGTAGCAAAATGTTTACTTTACAAAGGCACCTCCATTCTGTTCTCATTAGTGGCTCTTACCAGGTTACGTCCCTCTTAAAGTTGAGGGTATGCACTTCTCCACAACACCTTCAGCATTTACTGTTTGTAGTGTCTTTTTGCTGATGTATATTCTGACCAGTGTGAGCTGATATACCTCTTTGGGGTTGGATTTGCATGTGTCTCATAAACCCTTGAAATTGAGCTTTCTGGCATGTCCTTTTTTTCTTCAAACTGTGAGTACAGCTTACCTCTTCAAATTGTTTTCGTGAAGTGTGTGTGACATTTAGAAATATTTTGGCCATTACCTCCCTCAAGACATTTTGTGGGCAGGTTTCATTTATAGCCCTCCAGTACTGGTGCATATGAAGTGACCCTTAGCACAGGTTTTAAAGCTGCTGTTGCAGGTAACGGCCAGAGGGCGGCAGCATTTCTTTCATTATGTCTTTTGCTTTCCGACTTACCTCATGTTCTGTGATTATCTCTAGGCAGCATTTCTGCTTTTCCCAATCTGGTAACTAGGCGAGCAGACCTTCCTGGCAGTGGTGTTCCTCGGTTATATATTAGAGTGGAATGTGCCCGGAGAAACCCCCAAATGCTGATGTCTCCTTACTTATGTTTGCTTTCTAAATTGAATTTATATTTTTTTATTGGAGTCATATTCCATTGCGTACATGGACCACTTCTTCTTGGTGCATTCCTCTGTTGATGGACATTTTCGTAGCTTCCAAGTGTTGTCTATGGTAAATATTGCTGGAGTGCAGGATTTTCAGCCTGTATCTTTTTTTATGGTTTTGATTTCTTTTGCGGTACGCGGGCCTCTCACTGCGGTGGCCCCTCCCGTTGCAGAGCAGAGGCTCCGGATGCACAGGCCCAGCAGCCATAGCTCACGGGACCAGCCTCTCCACGGCATGTGGGATCTTCCCGGACCGGGGCACAAACCCGTGTCCCCTGCATCGGCAGGCGGACTCTCAACGTCTGCGCCACCAGGGAAGCCCAGCCTGTTTAGTTTTGATTCTCATCCTGTCAGGCGATAGGCCCAGCAGTGGGTATGCTTGATTGAATGGTAGCTCAGTATTTACCTTTCCAAGGCACCTCCTTTGTGTTTTCCTTACTGGCTCTTACCATGTCCCACGTTGAACCAAGGGTAGGCGTTTCTCCTCAAACCCTTCAGCATTTACTGTTTGCCGAATTTTTGCTGATGGCCATTCTGACTGGTGTGAGCTGATAGGTTTTTTGTAATTTGGATTTGCATGTCTTGAATTATTCCTAGTGTTCAGCATTTTTCCACGCCTTTTTAAAGTTCTGTTAAAATAACAGAAAGAAACAGAGAGTACAATTAACCTCTGGAAATTGTCTTCTTGAAAGGTTGCCCTCTTTTGAATGTTTTGGTCAATTTTCGAACCCAGGATTGTTTCTGAGGTCAGGTGTCATTCATAGGCCTGTAATGAGTGTGAATATTTAGTGAGCATGAGCACTGGGTTTAAAGCTGCTGTTTTGGGAAATGGCCACAAGGCGGCAGCATTTCTCCATTCCCAAATCTGGTTCCTAGGGCAGCAGAGCCTTTCTGGAAGTCCTGTTCCTAGGTTGGAAATTAAAATGGAATGTGCCAGGAGAAACCCCAATAAGTTTATGTCACATTACTTCTTGTTTTAGTTTTTTTAATCGGGGTAATGTTTAGAATACTGTTTGTCCTCAGTGTACACAATCTGGTTCATTTGTGCATAACATATATATATATATATATATATATATATATATTCATGTACAGAGCCAGTTCCCATGTAAATTATTGCAGAGTTTTTCATAGACATCCCTTGCTATATGGTCGGTCTTTCTGTTATATGTATTTAATAGGTATTTGTACACGTATGGTAACCCTAATCTTAATTTTTCCATTCCCCCCACCTGTTCTTTTAGGTAAGCATAGTTTGTTTTCTAAGCCTGTGAGTGTCTTTCTCTGTGGAAATATGTTCATTTGTGTCAGTTGTTAGATAACGCCTATAAGTGATATCATAGGATATGTCTTTTGCTTTCCGACTGACCTCATGTTCTGTGATTATCTCTAGGCTCATCTATGGTGCCTCAAAGAGCAGTGTTTCATTGTTTTCCATGGCTAATATTCCATTGTGTACATGGACCACTTCTTTTTCCACTCATCTGGTGATGGACATTTTGGTTGCTTCTGTGTCTTGGCTATTGTGAAAATTCCTGCAGTGCAGCTGCTGAAGCCTGTGCCTTCTCGACTCTGAACTTCTCAGGTGAGAGTCTCAGCGGTGGGCCTGCTGAATGGAATGGTGGCTCAATTTTTACTTTGAAACACAGCTCCTTTCTGTTCTCATTATTGGCTGTTACCACTTTACATCTCACCAGCAGCTAGAGGGTACACAGTTCTCTAAAACCCCTTCAGCATTTGTTGTGTGCAGACTTTTAGCTGATGGTAGTTGGCATGTGTGAGTTGAAACCTTTTTGGAGGTTAGATTTGCATGAGTCTAATAATTCCTGATGTTGAGCTTTTATCCATTTTCCTCTTTTTTGAAAATGAGTGAGTAAAACTTACCCCTCCATACTATGTCCTTGAAAATTGTGCCAGTTTGGAATTTTTTTGGCCATTCCCTACCTCCGCACAATTATGTAGGGCAGGTGTCCTTTACAGCCCTGAGTCCTTGTGAATGTTAAGTGACCATTAGCTGTGGGTTTAATGCCGCTCTTGCGGGAAACGGCCACAAGGCGGCAGCATTTCTACATTTCCAACTCTGGGTTTTTGGGCAACAGAGCTTTCCTGGAAATCGTGTTAGTAAGCTGCAAATTAGAGTGGAATGTGCCAGTGCAAACCCCCAAGAGCTTATATCTCCTAAATTGTTGTTTGTTTATTAAATTTAATTTTTATTAATTATCAGAGCAAATTTGATACAAATGTAGATTCTCCTAGGTGTACAGTTTCTGGTTCATCCTATCAATGTATCTGTCTATTCCTCTTTCGATCCTTTCCCGTGGATGTTATTATAGGGTGTTGAGTAGACCTCTCTTCGTATTCCATAGGCACTTTGTGATTATACATTTCATAAGTATTAGTGCATATCTGTTAACCCCCATGTCCTAGTTCATACATTCCTTATTCCTTTCCATTTGGTTAAACATTAATTGGTTTTCTGAATCTATGTGTGTCCATCTCTTGGAAATTATTTCATGGGTATCAATTTTTAGGTAACACCTATAAGTGATGTCCTAAGATGTCTGTCTTTCGGTTTCTTTCTTACTTCAAGTTGGGTGATTATCTCTAGATCCTTCTATGATGGTGCCAACGGCACTGTTCCATGCTTTTTCATGGCTAATATTCCATTGTGTACATGGACGACTTCTTCTTGGTGCATTTTTCCGTTGATGGACATTTCGGTTTCTTCCAGGTCTTGGCTATGGTACGTGTTGCTGCAGTGCAGGATTGCCAGCCTGTGTCTTTTCGATTCTCGTCTAATCAGGTGAAAGGCCCATGAGTGGGCCTACCAGATCACATGGTAGCTCCATATTTACCCTTAAACGCACCTCCATTCTGTTCTCACTACTGGCTGTGACCAGGTTTCATCCCACCAGCAGCTAAAGGGTACGCGGTTCTCTAAAACCCCTTCAGCATTTATTCTTTGTAGAATTTTTGGCTGATGACCATTCTGACGGCTGTGAGGTGAACTTTTTTGTACACTGGATTTGCATGGCTTTATTGATTCCTGATGTTCAGCATTGTTCCATTCCCATTTTGTTAACAAAAAAGAAAGAAAGTAAAAGAAACAGAAGACAAATGTGCATAAACTATGCCTCTTGAAACTGTCGTTTTGAAATATGGACGTCTTTTGAATGTTTTGATCGATATACGACCCCAGGATTTTTTTTCAGGGAGGTGTCATTTACAGGCCTGCAATTATTTTGAATATCAACTGACCATTAGCGCTGGGATTAAAGCTGCTGTTGTGTGAAACGGCCACAAGGTGGCAGCAGTTCTCCTGTACCAAACCCGGTTACTAGGGCAACAGAACCTCAATGGAAGTCGTGTTCCAGGTTGTAATATAGAATGGAATGTATCAGGAAAGCCCCTTCAATTTATGTCTCACTATTTCTTGTTTGTTTTTTTTTAATTTAATTTTTATTTTTTATCACAGCAAGTTTGATTACAATGTTTGGCTTGTTGTAGGTGTGCACCATGTGGTTCTTTTACACATATACATATGTGTGTTCTTCCTGGGATCCTTGTCCCATGTACGTTATGACAGAATGTTGAGTAGTCTTCTCTTGGTATTCCGTAGGTCTTTGGTGAGTATATAGTTCACCTGTGTTTGTATATGTCTGTTAACCCCAATATCCTAATGTATCCAATCCTCACACCTTTCCATTGGTGAACCATAAGTTTGTTTAATGAATCTGTGATTGCCCTTCTCTGTGGAAATATCTTCACTGCTATCAATTTTTAGGTAACACCTATAAGTAATATCATACGATATGTGTCTCTCTCTTTCTGACTTAGTACGAGTCGCGTGACTACCTCTAGACTCATCTACGGTGCTGCACATGGCATTGTGTCCTTTTTTCCCTTGGCTAATATTCCCTCTGTACATGTACCAGTTCTTCTTTGTCCACTCATCTGTTGAGGGACTTGTTGGTTGCTTCCATGTCTTGGCTATTGTAATAGAGCGGCAATGCACATTTGCCTGCCTGTGTCTTTCCAATTCTGTCTTCTTAGGTGATAGGCCCAGGAGTGGGCCTGCTGGATCATACAGTAGCAAAATGTTTACTTTACAAAGGCACCTCCATTCTGTTCTCATTAGTGGCTCTTACCAGGTTACGTCCCTCTTAAAGTTGAGGGTATGCACTTCTCCACAACACCTTCAGCATTTACTGTTTGTAGTGTTTTTTTGCTGATGTATATTCTGACCAGTGTGAGCTGATATACCTCTTTGGGGTTGGATTTGCATGCGTCTCATAAACCCTTGAAATTGAGCTTTCTGGCATGTCCTTTTTTTCTTCAAACTGTGAGTACAGCTTACCTCTTCAAATTGTTTTCGTGAAGTGTGTGTGACATTTAGAAATATTTTGGCCATTACCTCCCTCAAGACATTTTGTGGGCAGGTTTCATTTATAGCCCTCCAGTACTGGTGCATATGAAGTGACCCTTAGCACAGGTTTTAAAGCTGCTGTTGCAGGTAACGGCCAGAGGGCGGCAGCATTTCTTTCATTATGTCTTTTGCTTTCCGACTTACCTCATGTTCTGCGATTATCTCTAGGCAGCATTTCTGCTTTTCCCAATCTGGTAACTAGGCGAGCAGACCTTCCTGGCAGTGGTGTTCCTCGGTTATATATTAGAGTGGAATGTGCCCGGAGAAACCCCCAAATGCTGATGTCTCCTTACTTATGTTTGCTTTCTAAATTGAATTTATATTTTTTTATTGGAGTCATATTCCATTGCGTACATGGACCACTTCTTCTTGGTGCATTCCTCTGTTGATGGACATTTTCGTAGCTTCCAAGTGTTGTCTATGGTAAATATTGCTGGAGTGCAGGATTTTCAGCCTGTATCTTTTTTTATGGTTTTGATTTCTTTTGCGGTACGCGGGCCTCTCACTGCGGTGGCCCCTCCCGTTGCAGAGCAGAGGCTCCGGATGCACAGGCCCAGCAGCCATAGCTCACGGGACCAGCCTCTCCACGGCATGTGGGATCTTCCCGGACCGGGGCACGAACCCGTGTCCCCTGCATCGGCAGGCGGACTCTCAACGTCTGCGCCACCAGGGAAGCCCAGCCTGTTTAGTTTTGATTCTCATCCTGTCAGGCGATAGGCCCAGCAGTGGGTATGCTTGATTGAATGGTAGCTCAGTATTTACCTTTCCAAGGCACCTCCTTTGTGTTTTCCTTACTGGCTCTTACCATGTCCCACGTTGAACCAAGGGTAGGCGTTTCTCCTCAAACCCTTCAGCATTTACTGTTTGCCGAATTTTTGTTGATGGCCATTCTGACTGGTGTGAGCTGATAGGTTTTTTGTAATTTGGATTTGCATGTCTTGAATTATTCCTAGTGTTCAGCATTTTTCCACGCCTTTTTAAAGTTCTGTTAAAATAACAGAAAGAAACAGAGAGTACAATTAACCTCTGGAAATTGTCTTCTTGAAAGGTTGCCCTCTTTTGAATGTTTTGGTCAATTTTCGAACCCAGGATTGTTTCTGAGGTCAGGTGTCATTCATAGGCCTGTAATGAGTGTGAATATTTAGTGAGCATGAGCACTGGGTTTAAAGCTGCTGTTTTGGGAAATGGCCACAAGGCGGCAGCATTTCTCCATTCCCAAATCTGGTTCCTAGGGCAGCAGAGCCTTTCTGGAAGTCCTGTTCCTAGGTTGGAAATTAAAATGGAATGTGCCAGGAGAAACCCCAATAAGTTTATGTCACATTACTTCTTGTTTTAGTTTTTTTAATCGGGGTAATGTTTAGAATACTGTTTGTCCTCAGTGTACACAATCTGGTTCATTTGTGCATAACATATATATATATATATATATATATATATATATATTCATGTACAGAGCCAGTTCCCATGTAAATTATTGCAGAGTTTTTCATAGACATCCCTTGCTATATGGTCGGTCTTTCTGTTATATGTATTTAATAGGTATTTGTACACGTATGGTAACCCTAATCTTAATTTTTCCATTCCCCCCACCTGTTCTTTTAGGTAAGCATAGTTTGTTTTCTAAGCCTGTGAGTGTCTTTCTCTGTGGAAATATGTTCATTTGTGTCAGTTGTTAGATAACGCCTATAAGTGATATCATAGGATATGTCTTTTGCTTTCCGACTGACCTCATGTTCTGTGATTATCTCTAGGCTCATCTATGGTGCCTCAAAGAGCAGTGTTTCATTGTTTTCCATGGCTAATATTCCATTGTGTACATGGACCACTTCTTTTTCCACTCATCTGGTGATGGACATTTTGGTTGCTTCCGTGTCTTGGCTATTGTGAAAATTCCTGCAGTGCAGCTGCTGAAGCCTGTGCCTTCTCGACTCTGAACTTCTCAGGTGAGAGTCTCAGCGGTGGGCCTGCTGAATGGAATGGTGGCTCAATTTTTACTTTGAAACACAGCTCCTTTCTGTTCTCATTATTGGCTGTTACCACTTTACATCTCACCAGCAGCTAGAGGGTACACAGTTCTCTAAAACCCCTTCAGCATTTGTTGTGTGCAGACTTTTAGCTGATGGTAGTTGGCATGTGTGAGTTGAAACCTTTTTGGAGGTTAGATTTGCATGAGTCTAATAATTCCTGATGTTGAGCTTTTATCCATTTTCCTCTTTTTTGAAAATGAGTGAGTAAAACTTACCCCTCCATACTATGTCCTTGAAAATTGTGCCAGTTTGGAATTTTTTTGGCCATTCCCTACCTCCTCACAATTATGTAGGGCAGGTGTCCTTTACAGCCCTGAGTCCTTGTGAATGTTAAGTGACCATTAGCTGTGGGTTTAATGCCGCTCTTGCGGGAAACGGCCACAAGGCGGCAGCATTTCTACATTTCCAACTCTGGGTTTTTGGGCAACAGAGCTTTCCTGGAAATCGTGTTAGTAAGCTGCAAATTAGAGTGGAATGTGCCAGTGCAAACCCCCAAGAGCTTATATCTCCTAAATTGTTGTTTGTTTATTAAATTTAATTTTTATTAATTATCAGAGCAAATTTGATACAAATGTAGATTCTCCTAGGTGTACAGTTTCTGGTTCATCCTATCAATGTATCTGTCTATTCCTCTTTCGATCCTTTCCCGTGGATGTTATTATAGGGTGTTGAGTAGACCTCTCTTCGTATTCCATAGGCACTTTGTGATTATACATTTCATAAGTATTAGTGCATATCTGTTAACCCCCATGTCCTAGTTCATACATTCCTTATTCCTTTCCATTTGGTTAAACATTAATTGGTTTTCTGAATCTATGTGTGTCCATCTCTTGGAAATTATTTCATGGGTATCAATTTTTAGGTAACACCTATAAGTGATGTCCTAAGATGTCTGTCTTTCGGTTTCTTTCTTACTTCAAGTTGGGTGATTATCTCTAGATCCTTCTATGATGGTGCCAACGGCACTGTTCCATGCTTTTTCATGGCTAATATTCCATTGTGTACATGGACGACTTCTTCTTGGTGCATTTTTCCGTTGATGGACATTTCGGTTTCTTCCAGGTCTTGGCTATGGTACGTGTTGCTGCAGTGCAGGATTGCCAGCCTGTGTCTTTTCGATTCTCGTCTAATCAGGTGAAAGGCCCATGAGTGGGCCTACCAGATCACATGGTAGCTCCATATTTACCCTTAAACGCACCTCCATTCTGTTCTCACTACTGGCTGTGACCAGGTTTCATCCCACCAGCAGCTAAAGGGTACGCGGTTCTCTAAAACCCCTTCAGCATTTATTCTTTGTAGAATTTTTGGCTGATGACCATTCTGACGGCTGTGAGGTGAACTTTTTTGTACACTGGATTTGCATGGCTTTATTGATTCCTGATGTTCAGCATTGTTCCATTCCCATTTTGTTAACAAAAAAGAAAGAAAGTAAAAGAAACAGAAGACAAATGTGCATAAACTATGCCTCTTGAAACTGTCGTTTTGAAATATGGACGTCTTTTGAATGTTTTCATCGATATACGACCCCAGGATTTTTTTTCAGGGAGGTGTCATTTACAGGCCTGCAATTATTTTGAATATCAACTGACCATTAGCGCTGGGATTAAAGCTGCTGTTGTGTGAAACGGCCACAAGGTGGCAGCAGTTCTCCTGTACCAAACCCGGTTACTAGGGCAACAGAACCTCAATGGAAGTCGTGTTCCAGGTTGTAATTTAGAATGGAATGTATCAGGAAAGCCCCTTCAATTTATGTCTCACTATTTCTTGTTTGTTTTTTTTAATTTAATTTTTATTTTTTATCACAGCAAGTTTGATTACAATGTTTGGCTTGTTGTAGGTGTGCACCATGTGGTTCTTTTACACATATACATATGTGTGTTCTTCCTGGGATCCTTGTCCCATGTACGTTATGACAGAATGTTGAGTAGTCTTCTCTTGGTATTCCGTAGGTCTTTGGTGATTATATAGTTCACCTGTGTTTGTATATGTCTGTTAACCCCAATATCCTAATGTATCCAATCCTCACACCTTTCCATTGGTGAACCATAAGTTTGTTTAATGAATCTGTGATTGCCCTTCTCTGTGGAAATATCTTCACCAGTATCAATTTTTAGGTAACACCTATAAGTGATATCATACGATATGTGTCTCTCTCTTTCTGACTTAGTACGAGTCGCGTGACTACCTCTAGACTCATCTACGGTGCTGCACATGGCATTGTGTCCTTTTTTCCCTTGGCTAATATTCCCTCTGTACATGTACCAGTTCTTCTTTGTCCACTCATCTGTTGATGGACTTTTTGGTTGCTTCCATGTCTTGGCTATTGTAATAGAGCGGCAATGCACATTTGCCTGCCTGTGTCTTTCCAATTCTGTCTTCTTAGGTGATAGGCCCAGGAGTGGGCCTGCTGGATCATACAGTAGCAAAATGTTTACTTTACAAAGGCACCTCCATTCTGTTCTCATTAGTGGCTCTTACCAGGTTACGTCCCTCTTGAAGTTGAGGGTATGCACTTCTCCACAACACCTTCAGCATTTACTGTTTGTAGTGTTTTTTTGCTGATGTATATTCTGACCAGTGTGAGCTGATATACCTCTTTGGGGTTGGATTTGCATGCGTCTCATAAACCCTTGAAATTGAGCTTTCTGGCATGTCCTTTTTTTCTTCAAACTGTGAGTACAGCTTACCTCTTCAAATTGTTTTCGTGAAGTGTGTGTGACATTTAGAAATATTTTGGCCATTACCTCCCTCAAGACATTTTGTGGGCAGGTTTCATTTATAGCCCTCCAGTACTGGTGCATATGAAGTGACCCTTAGCACAGGTTTTAAAGCTGCTGTTGCAGGTAACGGCCAGAGGGCGGCAGCATTTCTTTCATTATGTCTTTTGCTTTCCGACTTACCTCATGTTCTGTGATTATCTCTAGGCAGCATTTCTGCTTTTCCCAATCTGGTAACTAGGCGAACAGACCTTCCTGGCAGTGGTGTTCCTCGGTTATATATTAGAGTGGAATGTGCCCGGAGAAACCCCCAAATGCTGATGTCTCCTTACTTATGTTTGCTTTCTAAATTGAATTTATATTTTTTTATTGGAGTCATATTCCATTGCGTACATGGACCACTTCTTCTTGGTGCATTCCTCTGTTGATGGACATTTTCGTAGCTTCCAAGTGTTGTCTATGGTAAATATTGCTGGAGTGCAGGATTTTCAGCCTGTATCTTTTTTTATGGTTTTGATTTCTTTTGCGGTACGCGGGCCTCTCACTGCGTTGGCCCCTCCCGTTGCAGAGCAGAGGCTCCGGATGCACAGGCCCAGCAGCCATAGCTCACGGGACCAGCCTCTCCACGGCATGTGGGATCTTCCCGGACCGGGGCACGAACCCGTGTCCCCTGCATCGGCAGGCGGACTCTCAACGTCTGCGCCACCAGGGAAGCCCAGCCTGTTTAGTTTTGATTCTCATCCTGTCAGGCGATAGGCCCAGCAGTGGGTATGCTTGATTGAATGGTAGCTCAGTATTTACCTTTCCAAGGCACCTCCTTTGTGTTTTCCTTACTGGCTCTTACCATGTCCCACGTTGAACCAAGGGTAGGCGTTTCTCCTCAAACCCTTCAGCATTTACTGTTTGCCGAATTTTTGCTGATGGCCATTCTGACTGGTGTGAGCTGATAGGTTTTTTGTAATTTGGATTTGCATGTCTTGAATTATTCCTAGTGTTCAGCATTTTTCCACGCCTTTTTAAAGTTCTGTTAAAATAACAGAAAGAAACAGAGAGTACAATTAACCTCTGGAAATTGTCTTCTTGAAAGGTTGCCCTCTTTTGAATGTTTTGGTCAATTTTCGAACCCAGGATTGTTTCTGAGGTCAGGTGTCATTCATAGGCCTGTAATGAGTGTGAATATTTAGTGAGCATGAGCACTGGGTTTAAAGCTGCTGTTTTGGGAAATGGCCACAAGGCGGCAGCATTTCTCCATTCCCAAATCTGGTTCCTAGGGCAGCAGAGCCTTTCTGGAAGTCCTGTTCCTAGGTTGGAAATTAAAATGGAATGTGCCAGGAGAAACCCCAATAAGTTTATGTCACATTACTTCTTGTTTTAGTTTTTTTAATCGGGGTAATGTTTAGAATACTGTTTGTCCTCAGTGTACACAATCTGGTTCATTTGTGCATAACATATATATATATATATATATATATTCATGTACAGAGCCAGTTCCCATGTAAATTATTGCAGAGTTTTTCATAGACATCCCTTGCTATATGGTCGGTCTTTCTGTTATATGTATTTAATAGGTATTTGTACACGTATGGTAACCCTAATCTTAATTTTTCCATTCCCCCCACCTGTTCTTTTAGGTAAGCATAGTTTGTTTTCTAAGCCTGTGAGTGTCTTTCTCTGTGGAAATATGTTCATTTGTGTCAGTTGTTAGATAACGCCTATAAGTGATATCATAGGATATGTCTTTTGCTTTCCGACTTACCTCATGTTCTGTGATTATCTCTAGGCTCATCTATGGTGCCTCAAAGAGCAGTGTTTCATTGTTTTCCATGGCTAATATTCCATTGTGTACATGGACCACTTCTTTTTCCACTCATCTGGTGATGGACATTTTGGTTGCTTCCGTGTCTTGGCTATTGTGAAAATTCCTGCAGTGCAGCTGCTGAAGCCTGTGCCTTCTCGACTCTGAACTTCTCAGGTGAGAGTCTCAGCGGTGGGCCTGCTGAATGGAATGGTGGCTCAATTTTTACTTTGAAACACAGCTCCTTTCTGTTCTCATTATTGGCTGTTACCACTTTACATCTCACCAGCAGCTAGAGGGTACACAGTTCTCTAAAACCCCTTCAGCATTTGTTGTGTGCAGACTTTTAGCTGATGGTAGTTGGCATGTGTGAGTTGAAACCTTTTTGGAGGTTAGATTTGCATGAGTCTAATAATTCCTGATGTTGAGCTTTTATCCATTTTCCTCTTTTTTGAAAATGAGTGAGTAAAACTTACCCCTCCATACTATGTCCTTGAAAATTGTGCCAGTTTGGAATTTTTTTGGCCATTCCCTACCTCCGCACAATTATGTAGGGCAGGTGTCCTTTACAGCCCTGAGTCCTTGTGAATGTTAAGTGACCATTAGCTGTGGGTTTAATGCCGCTCTTGCGGGAAACGGCCACAAGGCGGCAGCATTTCTACATTTCCAACTCTGGGTTTTTGGGCAACAGAGCTTTCCTGGAAATCGTGTTAGTAAGCTGCAAATTAGAGTGGAATGTGCCAGTGCAAACCCCCAAGAGCTTATATCTCCTAAATTGTTGTTTGTTTATTAAATTTAATTTTTATTAATTATCAGAGCAAATTTGATACAAATGTAGATTCTCCTAGGTGTACAGTTTCTGGTTCATCCTATCAATGTATCTGTCTATTCCTCTTTCGATCCTTTCCCGTGGATGTTATTATAGGGTGTTGAGTAGACCTCTCTTCGTATTCCATAGGCACTTTGTGATTATACATTTCATAAGTATTAGTGCATATCTGTTAACCCCCATGTCCTAGTTCATACATTCCTTATTCCTTTCCATTTGGTTAAACATTAATTGGTTTTCTGAATCTATGTGTGTCCATCTCTTGGAAATTATTTCATGGGTATCAATTTTTAGGTAACACCTATAAGTGATGTCCTAAGATGTCTGTCTTTCGGTTTCTTTCTTACTTCAAGTTGGGTGATTATCTCTAGATCCTTCTATGATGGTGCCAACGGCACTGTTCCATGCTTTTTCATGGCTAATATTCCATTGTGTACATGGACGACTTCTTCTTGGTGCATTTTTCCGTTGATGGACATTTCGGTTTCTTCCAGGTCTTGGCTATGGTACGTGTTGCTGCAGTGCAGGATTGCCAGCCTGTGTCTTTTCGATTCTCGTCTAATCAGGTGAAAGGCCCATGAGTGGGCCTACCAGATCACATGGTAGCTCCATATTTACCCTTAAACGCACCTCCATTCTGTTCTCACTACTGGCTGTGACCAGGTTTCATCCCACCAGCAGCTAAAGGGTACGCGGTTCTCTAAAACCCCTTCAGCATTTATTCTTTGTAGAATTTTTGGCTGATGACCATTCTGACGGCTGTGAGGTGAACTTTTTTGTACACTGGATTTGCATGGCTTTATTGATTCCTGATGTTCAGCATTGTTCCATTCCCATTTTGTTAACAAAAAAGAAAGAAAGTAAAAGAAACAGAAGACAAATGTGCATAAACTATGCCTCTTGAAACTGTCGTTTTGAAATATGGACGTCTTTTGAATGTTTTCATCGATATACGACCCCAGGATTTTTTTTCAGGGAGGTGTCATTTACAGGCCTGCAATTATTTTGAATATCAACTGACCATTAGCGCTGGGATTAAAGCTGCTGTTGTGTGAAACGGCCACAAGGTGGCAGCAGTTCTCCTGTACCAAACCCGGTTACTAGGGCAACAGAACCTCAATGGAAGTCGTGTTCCAGGTTGTAATTTAGAATGGAATGTATCAGGAAAGCCCCTTCAATTTATGTCTCACTATTTCTTGTTTGTTTTTTTTAATTTAATTTTTATTTTTTATCACAGCAAGTTTGATTACAATGTTTGGCTTGTTGTAGGTGTGCACCATGTGGTTCTTTTACACATATACATATGTGTGTTCTTCCTGGGATCCTTGTCCCATGTACGTTATGACAGAATGTTGAGTAGTCTTCTCTTGGTATTCCGTAGGTCTTTGGTGATTATATAGTTCACCTGTGTTTGTATATGTCTGTTAACCCCAATATCCTAATGTATCCAATCCTCACACCTTTCCATTGGTGAACCATAAGTTTGTTTAATGAATCTGTGATTGCCCTTCTCTGTGGAAATATCTTCACCAGTATCAATTTTTAGGTAACACCTATAAGTGATATCATACGATATGTGTCTCTCTCTTTCTGACTTAGTACGAGTCGCGTGACTACCTCTAGACTCATCTACGGTGCTGCACATGGCATTGTGTCCTTTTTTCCCTTGGCTAATATTCCCTCTGTACATGTACCAGTTCTTCTTTGTCCACTCATCTGTTGATGGACTTTTTGGTTGCTTCCATGTCTTGGCTATTGTAATAGAGCGGCAATGCACATTTGCCTGCCTGTGTCTTTCCAATTCTGTCTTCTTAGGTGATAGGCCCAGGAGTGGGCCTGCTGGATCATACAGTAGCAAAATGTTTACTTTACAAAGGCACCTCCATTCTGTTCTCATTAGTGGCTCTTACCAGGTTACGTCCCTCTTGAAGTTGAGGGTATGCACTTCTCCACAACACCTTCAGCATTTACTGTTTGTAGTGTTTTTTTGCTGATGTATATTCTGACCAGTGTGAGCTGATATACCTCTTTGGGGTTGGATTTGCATGCGTCTCATAAACCCTTGAAATTGAGCTTTCTGGCATGTCCTTTTTTTCTTCAAACTGTGAGTACAGCTTACCTCTTCAAATTGTTTTCGTGAAGTGTGTGTGACATTTAGAAATATTTTGGCCATTACCTCCCTCAAGACATTTTGTGGGCAGGTTTCATTTATAGCCCTCCAGTACTGGTGCATATGAAGTGACCCTTAGCACAGGTTTTAAAGCTGCTGTTGCAGGTAACGGCCAGAGGGCGGCAGCATTTCTTTCATTATGTCTTTTGCTTTCCGACTTACCTCATGTTCTGTGATTATCTCTAGGCAGCATTTCTGCTTTTCCCAATCTGGTAACTAGGCGAGCAGACCTTCCTGGCAGTGGTGTTCCTCGGTTATATATTAGAGTGGAATGTGCCCGGAGAAACCCCCAAATGCTGATGTCTCCTTACTTATGTTTGCTTTCTAAATTGAATTTATATTTTTTTATTGGAGTCATATTCCATTGCGTACATGGACCACTTCTTCTTGGTGCATTCCTCTGTTGATGGACATTTTCGTAGCTTCCAAGTGTTGTCTATGGTAAATATTGCTGGAGTGCAGGATTTTCAGCCTGTATCTTTTTTTATGGTTTTGATTTCTTTTGCGGTACGCGGGCCTCTCACTGCGGTGGCCCCTCCCGTTGCAGAGCAGAGGCTCCGGATGCACAGGCCCAGCAGCCATAGCTCACGGGACCAGCCTCTCCACGGCATGTGGGATCTTCCCGGACCGGGGCACGAACCCGTGTCCCCTGCATCGGCAGGCGGACTCTCAACGTCTGCGCCACCAGGGAAGCCCAGCCTGTTTAGTTTTGATTCTCATCCTGTCAGGCGATAGGCCCAGCAGTGGGTATGCTTGATTGAATGGTAGCTCAGTATTTACCTTTCCAAGGCACCTCCTTTGTGTTTTCCTTACTGGCTCTTACCATGTCCCACGTTGAACCAAGGGTAGGCGTTTCTCCTCAAACCCTTCAGCATTTACTGTTTGCCGAATTTTTGCTGATGGCCATTCTGACTGGTGTGAGCTGATAGGTTTTTTGTAATTTGGATTTGCATGTCTTGAATTATTCCTAGTGTTCAGCATTTTTCCACGCCTTTTTAAAGTTCTGTTAAAATAACAGAAAGAAACAGAGAGTACAATTAACCTCTGGAAATTGTCTTCTTGAAAGGTTGCCCTCTTTTGAATGTTTTGGTCAATTTTCGAACCCAGGATTGTTTCTGAGGTCAGGTGTCATTCATAGGCCTGTAATGAGTGTGAATATTTAGTGAGCATGAGCACTGGGTTTAAAGCTGCTGTTTTGGGAAATGGCCACAAGGCGGCAGCATTTCTCCATTCCCAAATCTGGTTCCTAGGGCAGCAGAGCCTTTCTGGAAGTCCTGTTCCTAGGTTGGAAATTAAAATGGAATGTGCCAGGAGAAACCCCAATAAGTTTATGTCACATTACTTCTTGTTTTAGTTTTTTTAATCGGGGTAATGTTTAGAATACTGTTTGTCCTCAGTGTACACAATCTGGTTCATTTGTGCATAACATATATATATATATATATATATATTCATGTACAGAGCCAGTTCCCATGTAAATTATTGCAGAGTTTTTCATAGACATCCCTTGCTATATGGTCGGTCTTTCTGTTATATGTATTTAATAGGTATTTGTACACGTATGGTAACCCTAATCTTAATTTTTCCATTCCCCCCACCTGTTCTTTTAGGTAAGCATAGTTTGTTTTCTAAGCCTGTGAGTGTCTTTCTCTGTGGAAATATGTTCATTTGTGTCAGTTGTTAGATAACGCCTATAAGTGATATCATAGGATATGTCTTTTGCTTTCCGACTGACCTCATGTTCTGTGATTATCTCTAGGCTCATCTATGGTGCCTCAAAGAGCAGTGTTTCATTGTTTTCCATGGCTAATATTCCATTGTGTACATGGACCACTTCTTTTTCCACTCATCTGGTGATGGACATTTTGGTTGCTTCCGTGTCTTGGCTATTGTGAAAATTCCTGCAGTGCAGCTGCTGAAGCCTGTGCCTTCTCGACTCTGAACTTCTCAGGTGAGAGTCTCAGCGGTGGGCCTGCTGAATGGAATGGTGGCTCAATTTTTACTTTGAAACACAGCTCCTTTCTGTTCTCATTATTGGCTGTTACCACTTTACATCTCACCAGCAGCTAGAGGGTACACAGTTCTCTAAAACCCCTTCAGCATTTGTTGTGTGCAGACTTTTAGCTGATGGTAGTTGGCATGTGTGAGTTGAAACCTTTTTGGAGGTTAGATTTGCATGAGTCTAATAATTCCTGATGTTGAGCTTTTATCCATTTTCCTCTTTTTTGAAAATGAGTGAGTAAAACTTACCCCTCCATACTATGTCCTTGAAAATTGTGCCAGTTTGGAATTTTTTTGGCCATTCCCTACCTCCGCACAATTATGTAGGGCAGGTGTCCTTTACAGCCCTGAGTCCTTGTGAATGTTAAGTGACCATTAGCTGTGGGTTTAATGCCGCTCTTGCGGGAAACGGCCACAAGGCGGCAGCATTTCTACATTTCCAACTCTGGGTTTTTGGGCAACAGAGCTTTCCTGGAAATCGTGTTAGTAAGCTGCAAATTAGAGTGGAATGTGCCAGTGCAAACCCCCAAGAGCTTATATCTCCTAAATTGTTGTTTGTTTATTAAATTTAATTTTTATTAATTATCAGAGCAAATTTGATACAAATGTAGATTCTCCTAGGTGTACAGTTTCTGGTTCATCCTATCAATGTATCTGTCTATTCCTCTTTCGATCCTTTCCCGTGGATGTTATTATAGGGTGTTGAGTAGACCTCTCTTCGTATTCCATAGGCACTTTGTGATTATACATTTCATAAGTATTAGTGCATATCTGTTAACCCCCATGTCCTAGTTCATACATTCCTTATTCCTTTCCATTTGGTTAAACATTAATTGGTTTTCTGAATCTATGTGTGTCCATCTCTTGGAAATTATTTCATGGGTATCAATTTTTAGGTAACACCTATAAGTGATGTCCTAAGATGTCTGTCTTTCGGTTTCTTTCTTACTTCAAGTTGGGTGATTATCTCTAGATCCTTCTATGATGGTGCCAACGGCACTGTTCCATGCTTTTTCATGGCTAATATTCCATTGTGTACATGGACGACTTCTTCTTGGTGCATTTTTCCGTTGATGGACATTTCGGTTTCTTCCAGGTCTTGGCTATGGTACGTGTTGCTGCAGTGCAGGATTGCCAGCCTGTGTCTTTTCGATTCTCGTCTAATCAGGTGAAAGGCCCATGAGTGGGCCTACCAGATCACATGGTAGCTCCATATTTACCCTTAAACGCACCTCCATTCTGTTCTCACTACTGGCTGTGACCAGGTTTCATCCCACCAGCAGCTAAAGGGTACGCGGTTCTCTAAAACCCCTTCAGCATTTATTCTTTGTAGAATTTTTGGCTGATGACCATTCTGACGGCTGTGAGGTGAACTTTTTTGTACACTGGATTTGCATGGCTTTATTGATTCCTGATGTTCAGCATTGTTCCATTCCCATTTTGTTAACAAAAAAGAAAGAAAGTAAAAGAAACAGAAGACAAATGTGCATAAACTATGCCTCTTGAAACTGTCGTTTTGAAATATGGACGTCTTTTGAATGTTTTCATCGATATACGACCCCAGGATTTTTTTTCAGGGAGGTGTCATTTACAGGCCTGCAATTATTTTGAATATCAACTGACCATTAGCGCTGGGATTAAAGCTGCTGTTGTGTGAAACGGCCACAAGGTGGCAGCAGTTCTCCTGTACCAAACCCGGTTACTAGGGCAACAGAACCTCAATGGAAGTCGTGTTCCAGGTTGTAATTTAGAATGGAATGTATCAGGAAAGCCCCTTCAATTTATGTCTCACTATTTCTTGTTTGTTTTTTTTAATTTAATTTTTATTTTTTATCACAGCAAGTTTGATTACAATGTTTGGCTTGTTGTAGGTGTGCACCATGTGGTTCTTTTACACATATACATATGTGTGTTCTTCCTGGGATCCTTGTCCCATGTACGTTATGACAGAATGTTGAGTAGTCTTCTCTTGGTATTCCGTAGGTCTTTGGTGATTATATAGTTCACCTGTGTTTGTATATGTCTGTTAACCCCAATATCCTAATGTATCCAATCCTCACACCTTTCCATTGGTGAACCATAAGTTTGTTTAATGAATCTGTGATTGCCCTTCTCTGTGGAAATATCTTCACCAGTATCAATTTTTAGGTAACACCTATAAGTGATATCATACGATATGTGTCTCTCTCTTTCTGACTTAGTACGAGTCGCGTGACTACCTCTAGACTCATCTACGGTGCTGCACATGGCATTGTGTCCTTTTTTCCCTTGGCTAATATTCCCTCTGTACATGTACCAGTTCTTCTTTGTCCACTCATCTGTTGATGGACTTTTTGGTTGCTTCCATGTCTTGGCTATTGTAATAGAGCGGCAATGCACATTTGCCTGCCTGTGTCTTTCCAATTCTGTCTTCTTAGGTGATAGGCCCAGGAGTGGGCCTGCTGGATCATACAGTAGCAAAATGTTTACTTTACAAAGGCACCTCCATTCTGTTCTCATTAGTGGCTCTTACCAGGTTACGTCCCTCTTGAAGTTGAGGGTATGCACTTCTCCACAACACCTTCAGCATTTACTGTTTGTAGTGTTTTTTTGCTGATGTATATTCTGACCAGTGTGAGCTGATATACCTCTTTGGGGTTGGATTTGCATGCGTCTCATAAACCCTTGAAATTGAGCTTTCTGGCATGTCCTTTTTTTCTTCAAACTGTGAGTACAGCTTACCTCTTCAAATTGTTTTCGTGAAGTGTGTGTGACATTTAGAAATATTTTGGCCATTACCTCCCTCAAGACATTTTGTGGGCAGGTTTCATTTATAGCCCTCCAGTACTGGTGCATATGAAGTGACCCTTAGCACAGGTTTTAAAGCTGCTGTTGCAGGTAACGGCCAGAGGGCGGCAGCATTTCTTTCATTATGTCTTTTGCTTTCCGACTTACCTCATGTTCTGTGATTATCTCTAGGCAGCATTTCTGCTTTTCCCAATCTGGTAACTAGGCGAACAGACCTTCCTGGCAGTGGTGTTCCTCGGTTATATATTAGAGTGGAATGTGCCCGGAGAAACCCCCAAATGCTGATGTCTCCTTACTTATGTTTGCTTTCTAAATTGAATTTATATTTTTTTATTGGAGTCATATTCCATTGCGTACATGGACCACTTCTTCTTGGTGCATTCCTCTGTTGATGGACATTTTCGTAGCTTCCAAGTGTTGTCTATGGTAAATATTGCTGGAGTGCAGGATTTTCAGCCTGTATCTTTTTTTATGGTTTTGATTTCTTTTGCGGTACGCGGGCCTCTCACTGCGGTGGCCCCTCCCGTTGCAGAGCAGAGGCTCCGGATGCACAGGCCCAGCAGCCATAGCTCACGGGACCAGCCTCTCCACGGCATGTGGGATCTTCCCGGACCGGGGCACGAACCCGTGTCCCCTGCATCGGCAGGCGGACTCTCAACGTCTGCGCCACCAGGGAAGCCCAGCCTGTTTAGTTTTGATTCTCATCCTGTCAGGCGATAGGCCCAGCAGTGGGTATGCTTGATTGAATGGTAGCTCAGTATTTACCTTTCCAAGGCACCTCCTTTGTGTTTTCCTTACTGGCTCTTACCATGTCCCACGTTGAACCAAGGGTAGGCGTTTCTCCTCAAACCCTTCAGCATTTACTGTTTGCCGAATTTTTGCTGATGGCCATTCTGACTGGTGTGAGCTGATAGGTTTTTTGTAATTTGGATTTGCATGTCTTGAATTATTCCTAGTGTTCAGCATTTTTCCACGCCTTTTTAAAGTTCTGTTAAAATAACAGAAAGAAACAGAGAGTACAATTAACCTCTGGAAATTGTCTTCTTGAAAGGTTGCCCTCTTTTGAATGTTTTGGTCAATTTTCGAACCCAGGATTGTTTCTGAGGTCAGGTGTCATTCATAGGCCTGTAATGAGTGTGAATATTTAGTGAGCATGAGCACTGGGTTTAAAGCTGCTGTTTTGGGAAATGGCCACAAGGCGGCAGCATTTCTCCATTCCCAAATCTGGTTCCTAGGGCAGCAGAGCCTTTCTGGAAGTCCTGTTCCTAGGTTGGAAATTAAAATGGAATGTGCCAGGAGAAACCCCAATAAGTTTATGTCACATTACTTCTTGTTTTAGTTTTTTTAATCGGGGTAATGTTTAGAATACTGTTTGTCCTCAGTGTACACAATCTGGTTCATTTGTGCATAACATATATATATATATATATATATATATTCATGTACAGAGCCAGTTCCCATGTAAATTATTGCAGAGTTTTTCATAGACATCCCTTGCTATATGGTCGGTCTTTCTGTTATATGTATTTAATAGGTATTTGTACACGTATGGTAACCCTAATCTTAATTTTTCCATTCCCCCCACCTGTTCTTTTAGGTAAGCATAGTTTGTTTTCTAAGCCTGTGAGTGTCTTTCTCTGTGGAAATATGTTCATTTGTGTCAGTTGTTAGATAACGCCTATAAGTGATATCATAGGATATGTCTTTTGCTTTCCGACTTACCTCATGTTCTGTGATTATCTCTAGGCTCATCTATGGTGCCTCAAAGAGCAGTGTTTCATTGTTTTCCATGGCTAATATTCCATTGTGTACATGGACCACTTCTTTTTCCACTCATCTGGTGATGGACATTTTGGTTGCTTCCGTGTCTTGGCTATTGTGAAAATTCCTGCAGTGCAGCTGCTGAAGCCTGTGCCTTCTCGACTCTGAACTTCTCAGGTGAGAGTCTCAGCGGTGGGCCTGCTGAATGGAATGGTGGCTCAATTTTTACTTTGAAACACAGCTCCTTTCTGTTCTCATTATTGGCTGTTACCACTTTACATCTCACCAGCAGCTAGAGGGTACACAGTTCTCTAAAACCCCTTCAGCATTTGTTGTGTGCAGACTTTTAGCTGATGGTAGTTGGCATGTGTGAGTTGAAACCTTTTTGGAGGTTAGATTTGCATGAGTCTAATAATTCCTGATGTTGAGCTTTTATCCATTTTCCTCTTTTTTGAAAATGAGTGAGTAAAACTTACCCCTCCATACTATGTCCTTGAAAATTGTGCCAGTTTGGAATTTTTTTGGCCATTCCCTACCTCCGCACAATTATGTAGGGCAGGTGTCCTTTACAGCCCTGAGTCCTTGTGAATGTTAAGTGACCATTAGCTGTGGGTTTAATGCCGCTCTTGCGGGAAACGGCCACAAGGCGGCAGCATTTCTACATTTCTAACTCTGGGTTTTTGGGCAACAGAGCTTTCCTGGAAATCGTGTTAGTAAGCTGCAAATTAGAGTGGAATGTGCCAGTGCAAACCCCCAAGAGCTTATATCTCCTAAATTGTTGTTTGTTTATTAAATTTAATTTTTATTAATTATCAGAGCAAATTTGATACAAATGTAGATTCTCCTAGGTGTACAGTTTCTGGTTCATCCTATCAATGTATCTGTCTATTCCTCTTTCGATCCTTTCCCGTGGATGTTATTATAGGGTGTTGAGTAGACCTCTCTTCGTATTCCATAGGCACTTTGTGATTATACATTTCATAAGTATTAGTGCATATCTGTTAACCCCCATGTCCTAGTTCATACATTCCTTATTCCTTTCCATTTGGTTAAACATTAATTGGTTTTCTGAATCTATGTGTGTCCATCTCTTGGAAATTATTTCATGGGTATCAATTTTTAGGTAACACCTATAAGTGATGTCCTAAGATGTCTGTCTTTCGGTTTCTTTCTTACTTCAAGTTGGGTGATTATCTCTAGATCCTTCTATGATGGTGCCAACGGCACTGTTCCATGCTTTTTCATGGCTAATATTCCATTGTGTACATGGACGACTTCTTCTTGGTGCATTTTTCCGTTGATGGACATTTCGGTTTCTTCCAGGTCTTGGCTATGGTACGTGTTGCTGCAGTGCAGGATTGCCAGCCTGTGTCTTTTCGATTCTCGTCTAATCAGGTGAAAGGCCCATGAGTGGGCCTACCAGATCACATGGTAGCTCCATATTTACCCTTAAACGCACCTCCATTCTGTTCTCACTACTGGCTGTGACCAGGTTTCATCCCACCAGCAGCTAAAGGGTACGCGGTTCTCTAAAACCCCTTCAGCATTTATTCTTTGTAGAATTTTTGGCTGATGACCATTCTGACGGCTGTGAGGTGAACTTTTTTGTACACTGGATTTGCATGGCTTTATTGATTCCTGATGTTCAGCATTGTTCCATTCCCATTTTGTTAACAAAAAAGAAAGAAAGTAAAAGAAACAGAAGACAAATGTGCATAAACTATGCCTCTTGAAACTGTCGTTTTGAAATATGGACGTCTTTTGAATGTTTTGATCGATATACGACCCCAGGATTTTTTTTCAGGGAGGTGTCATTTACAGGCCTGCAATTATTTTGAATATCAACTGACCATTAGCGCTGGGATTAAAGCTGCTGTTGTGTGAAACGGCCACAAGGTGGCAGCAGTTCTCCTGTACCAAACCCGGTTACTAGGGCAACAGAACCTCAATGGAAGTCGTGTTCCAGGTTGTAATATAGAATGGAATGTATCAGGAAAGCCCCTTCAATTTATGTCTCACTATTTCTTGTTTGTTTTTTTTTAATTTAATTTTTATTTTTTATCACAGCAAGTTTGATTACAATGTTTGGCTTGTTGTAGGTGTGCACCATGTGGTTCTTTTACACATATACATATGTGTGTTCTTCCTGGGATCCTTGTCCCATGTACGTTATGACAGAATGTTGAGTAGTCTTCTCTTGGTATTCCGTAGGTCTTTGGTGAGTATATAGTTCACCTGTGTTTGTATATGTCTGTTAACCCCAATATCCTAATGTATCCAATCCTCACACCTTTCCATTGGTGAACCATAAGTTTGTTTAATGAATCTGTGATTGCCCTTCTCTGTGGAAATATCTTCACTGCTATCAATTTTTAGGTAACACCTATAAGTAATATCATACGATATGTGTCTCTCTCTTTCTGACTTAGTACGAGTCGCGTGACTACCTCTAGACTCATCTACGGTGCTGCACATGGCATTGTGTCCTTTTTTCCCTTGGCTAATATTCCCTCTGTACATGTACCAGTTCTTCTTTGTCCACTCATCTGTTGAGGGACTTGTTGGTTGCTTCCATGTCTTGGCTATTGTAATAGAGCGGCAATGCACATTTGCCTGCCTGTGTCTTTCCAATTCTGTCTTCTTAGGTGATAGGCCCAGGAGTGGGCCTGCTGGATCATACAGTAGCAAAATGTTTACTTTACAAAGGCACCTCCATTCTGTTCTCATTAGTGGCTCTTACCAGGTTACGTCCCTCTTAAAGTTGAGGGTATGCACTTCTCCACAACACCTTCAGCATTTACTGTTTGTAGTGTTTTTTTGCTGATGTATATTCTGACCAGTGTGAGCTGATATACCTCTTTGGGGTTGGATTTGCATGCGTCTCATAAACCCTTGAAATTGAGCTTTCTGGCATGTCCTTTTTTTCTTCAAACTGTGAGTACAGCTTACCTCTTCAAATTGTTTTCGTGAAGTGTGTGTGACATTTAGAAATATTTTGGCCATTACCTCCCTCAAGACATTTTGTGGGCAGGTTTCATTTATAGCCCTCCAGTACTGGTGCATATGAAGTGACCCTTAGCACAGGTTTTAAAGCTGCTGTTGCAGGTAACGGCCAGAGGGCGGCAGCATTTCTTTCATTATGTCTTTTGCTTTCCGACTTACCTCATGTTCTGTGATTATCTCTAGGCAGCATTTCTGCTTTTCCCAATCTGGTAACTAGGCGAGCAGACCTTCCTGGCAGTGGTGTTCCTCGGTTATATATTAGAGTGGAATGTGCCCGGAGAAACCCCCAAATGCTGATGTCTCCTTACTTATGTTTGCTTTCTAAATTGAATTTATATTTTTTTATTGGAGTCATATTCCATTGCGTACATGGACCACTTCTTCTTGGTGCATTCCTCTGTTGATGGACATTTTCGTAGCTTCCAAGTGTTGTCTATGGTAAATATTGCTGGAGTGCAGGATTTTCAGCCTGTATCTTTTGTTATGGTTTTGATTTCTTTTGCGGTACGCGGGCCTCTCACTGCGGTGGCCCCTCCCGTTGCAGAGCAGAGGCTCCGGATGCACAGGCCCAGCAGCCATAGCTCACGGGACCAGCCTCTCCACGGCATGTGGGATCTTCCCGGACCGGGGCACGAACCCGTGTCCCCTGCATCGGCAGGCGGACTCTCAACGTCTGCGCCACCAGGGAAGCCCAGCCTGTTTAGTTTTGATTCTCATCCTGTCAGGCGATAGGCCCAGCAGTGGGTATGCTTGATTGAATGGTAGCTCAGTATTTACCTTTCCAAGGCACCTCCTTTGTGTTTTCCTTACTGGCTCTTACCATGTCCCACGTTGAACCAAGGGTAGGCGTTTCTCCTCAAACCCTTCAGCATTTACTGTTTGCCGAATTTTTGCTGATGGCCATTCTGACTGGTGTGAGCTGATAGGTTTTTTGTAATTTGGATTTGCATGTCTTGAATTATTCCTAGTGTTCAGCATTTTTCCACGCCTTTTTAAAGTTCTGTTAAAATAACAGAAAGAAACAGAGAGTACAATTAACCTCTGGAAATTGTCTTCTTGAAAGGTTGCCCTCTTTTGAATGTTTTGGTCAATTTTCGAACCCAGGATTGTTTCTGAGGTCAGGTGTCATTCATAGGCCTGTAATGAGTGTGAATATTTAGTGAGCATGAGCACTGGGTTTAAAGCTGCTGTTTTGGGAAATGGCCACAAGGCGGCAGCATTTCTCCATTCCCAAATCTGGTTCCTAGGGCAGCAGAGCCTTTCTGGAAGTCCTGTTCCTAGGTTGGAAATTAAAATGGAATGTGCCAGGAGAAACCCCAATAAGTTTATGTCACATTACTTCTTGTTTTAGTTTTTTTAATCGGGGTAATGTTTAGAATACTGTTTGTCCTCAGTGTACACAATCTGGTTCATTTGTGCATAACATATATATATATATATATATATATATTCATGTACAGAGCCAGTTCCCATGTAAATTATTGCAGAGTTTTTCATAGACATCCCTTGCTATATGGTCGGTCTTTCTGTTATATGTATTTAATAGGTATTTGTACACGTATGGTAACCCTAATCTTAATTTTTCCATTCCCCCCACCTGTTCTTTTAGGTAAGCATAGTTTGTTTTCTAAGCCTGTGAGTGTCTTTCTCTGTGGAAATATGTTCATTTGTGTCAGTTGTTAGATAACGCCTATAAGTGATATCATAGGATATGTCTTTTGCTTTCCGACTGACCTCATGTTCTGTGATTATCTCTAGGCTCATCTATGGTGCCTCAAAGAGCAGTGTTTCATTGTTTTCCATGGCTAATATTCCATTGTGTACATGGACCACTTCTTTTTCCACTCATCTGGTGATGGACATTTTGGTTGCTTCCGTGTCTTGGCTATTGTGAAAATTCCTGCAGTGCAGCTGCTGAAGCCTGTGCCTTCTCGACTCTGAACTTCTCAGGTGAGAGTCTCAGCGGTGGGCCTGCTGAATGGAATGGTGGCTCAATTTTTACTTTGAAACACAGCTCCTTTCTGTTCTCATTATTGGCTGTTACCACTTTACATCTCACCAGCAGCTAGAGGGTACACAGTTCTCTAAAACCCCTTCAGCATTTGTTGTGTGCAGACTTTTAGCTGATGGTAGTTGGCATGTGTGAGTTGAAACCTTTTTGGAGGTTAGATTTGCATGAGTCTAATAATTCCTGATGTTGAGCTTTTATCCATTTTCCTCTTTTTTGAAAATGAGTGAGTAAAACTTACCCCTCCATACTATGTCCTTGAAAATTGTGCCAGTTTGGAATTTTTTTGGCCATTCCCTACCTCCGCACAATTATGTAGGGCAGGTGTCCTTTACAGCCCTGAGTCCTTGTGAATGTTAAGTGACCATTAGCTGTGGGTTTAATGCCGCTCTTGCGGGAAACGGCCACAAGGCGGCAGCATTTCTACATTTCCAACTCTGGGTTTTTGGGCAACAGAGCTTTCCTGGAAATCGTGTTAGTAAGCTGCAAATTAGAGTGGAATGTGCCAGTGCAAACCCCCAAGAGCTTATATCTCCTAAATTGTTGTTTGTTTATTAAATTTAATTTTTATTAATTATCAGAGCAAATTTGATACAAATGTAGATTCTCCTAGGTGTACAGTTTCTGGTTCATCCTATCAATGTATCTGTCTATTCCTCTTTCGATCCTTTCCCGTGGATGTTATTATAGGGTGTTGAGTAGACCTCTCTTCGTATTCCATAGGCACTTTGTGATTATACATTTCATAAGTATTAGTGCATATCTGTTAACCCCCATGTCCTAGTTCATACATTCCTTATTCCTTTCCATTTGGTTAAACATTAATTGGTTTTCTGAATCTATGTGTGTCCATCTCTTGGAAATTATTTCATGGGTATCAATTTTTAGGTAACACCTATAAGTGATGTCCTAAGATGTCTGTCTTTCGGTTTCTTTCTTACTTCAAGTTGGGTGATTATCTCTAGATCCTTCTATGATGGTGCCAACGGCACTGTTCCATGCTTTTTCATGGCTAATATTCCATTGTGTACATGGACGACTTCTTCTTGGTGCATTTTTCCGTTGATGGACATTTCGGTTTCTTCCAGGTCTTGGCTATGGTACGTGTTGCTGCAGTGCAGGATTGCCAGCCTGTGTCTTTTCGATTCTCGTCTAATCAGGTGAAAGGCCCATGAGTGGGCCTACCAGATCACATGGTAGCTCCATATTTACCCTTAAACGCACCTCCATTCTGTTCTCACTACTGGCTGTGACCAGGTTTCATCCCACCAGCAGCTAAAGGGTACGCGGTTCTCTAAAACCCCTTCAGCATTTATTCTTTGTAGAATTTTTGGCTGATGACCATTCTGACGGCTGTGAGGTGAACTTTTTTGTACACTGGATTTGCATGGCTTTATTGATTCCTGATGTTCAGCATTGTTCCATTCCCATTTTGTTAACAAAAAAGAAAGAAAGTAAAAGAAACAGAAGACAAATGTGCATAAACTATGCCTCTTGAAACTGTCGTTTTGAAATATGGACGTCTTTTGAATGTTTTCATCGATATACGACCCCAGGATTTTTTTTCAGGGAGGTGTCATTTACAGGCCTGCAATTATTTTGAATATCAACTGACCATTAGCGCTGGGATTAAAGCTGCTGTTGTGTGAAACGGCCACAAGGTGGCAGCAGTTCTCCTGTACCAAACCCGGTTACTAGGGCAACAGAACCTCAATGGAAGTCGTGTTCCAGGTTGTAATTTAGAATGGAATGTATCAGGAAAGCCCCTTCAATTTATGTCTCACTATTTCTTGTTTGTTTTTTTTAATTTAATTTTTATTTTTTATCACAGCAAGTTTGATTACAATGTTTGGCTTGTTGTAGGTGTGCACCATGTGGTTCTTTTACACATATACATATGTGTGTTCTTCCTGGGATCCTTGTCCCATGTACGTTATGACAGAATGTTGAGTAGTCTTCTCTTGGTATTCCGTAGGTCTTTGGTGATTATATAGTTCACCTGTGTTTGTATATGTCTGTTAACCCCAATATCCTAATGTATCCAATCCTCACACCTTTCCATTGGTGAACCATAAGTTTGTTTAATGAATCTGTGATTGCCCTTCTCTGTGGAAATATCTTCACCAGTATCAATTTTTAGGTAACACCTATAAGTGATATCATACGATATGTGTCTCTCTCTTTCTGACTTAGTACGAGTCGCGTGACTACCTCTAGACTCATCTACGGTGCTGCACATGGCATTGTGTCCTTTTTTCCCTTGGCTAATATTCCCTCTGTACATGTACCAGTTCTTCTTTGTCCACTCATCTGTTGATGGACTTTTTGGTTGCTTCCATGTCTTGGCTATTGTAATAGAGCGGCAATGCACATTTGCCTGCCTGTGTCTTTCCAATTCTGTCTTCTTAGGTGATAGGCCCAGGAGTGGGCCTGCTGGATCATACAGTAGCAAAATGTTTACTTTACAAAGGCACCTCCATTCTGTTCTCATTAGTGGCTCTTACCAGGTTACGTCCCTCTTGAAGTTGAGGGTATGCACTTCTCCACAACACCTTCAGCATTTACTGTTTGTAGTGTTTTTTTGCTGATGTATATTCTGACCAGTGTGAGCTGATATACCTCTTTGGGGTTGGATTTGCATGCGTCTCATAAACCCTTGAAATTGAGCTTTCTGGCATGTCCTTTTTTTCTTCAAACTGTGAGTACAGCTTACCTCTTCAAATTGTTTTCGTGAAGTGTGTGTGACATTTAGAAATATTTTGGCCATTACCTCCCTCAAGACATTTTGTGGGCAGGTTTCATTTATAGCCCTCCAGTACTGGTGCATATGAAGTGACCCTTAGCACAGGTTTTAAAGCTGCTGTTGCAGGTAACGGCCAGAGGGCGGCAGCATTTCTTTCATTATGTCTTTTGCTTTCCGACTTACCTCATGTTCTGTGATTATCTCTAGGCAGCATTTCTGCTTTTCCCAATCTGGTAACTAGGCGAACAGACCTTCCTGGCAGTGGTGTTCCTCGGTTATATATTAGAGTGGAATGTGCCCGGAGAAACCCCCAAATGCTGATGTCTCCTTACTTATGTTTGCTTTCTAAATTGAATTTATATTTTTTTATTGGAGTCATATTCCATTGCGTACATGGACCACTTCTTCTTGGTGCATTCCTCTGTTGATGGACATTTTCGTAGCTTCCAAGTGTTGTCTATGGTAAATATTGCTGGAGTGCAGGATTTTCAGCCTGTATCTTTTTTTATGGTTTTGATTTCTTTTGCGGTACGCGGGCCTCTCACTGCGGTGGCCCCTCCCGTTGCAGAGCAGAGGCTCCGGATGCACAGGCCCAGCAGCCATAGCTCACGGGACCAGCCTCTCCACGGCATGTGGGATCTTCCCGGACCGGGGCACGAACCCGTGTCCCCTGCATCGGCAGGCGGACTCTCAACGTCTGCGCCACCAGGGAAGCCCAGCCTGTTTAGTTTTGATTCTCATCCTGTCAGGCGATAGGCCCAGCAGTGGGTATGCTTGATTGAATGGTAGCTCAGTATTTACCTTTCCAAGGCACCTCCTTTGTGTTTTCCTTACTGGCTCTTACCATGTCCCACGTTGAACCAAGGGTAGGCGTTTCTCCTCAAACCCTTCAGCATTTACTGTTTGCAGAATTTTTGCTGATGGCCATTCTGACTGGTGTGAGCTGATAGGTTTTTTGTAATTTGGATTTGCATGTCTTGAATTATTCCTAGTGTTCAGCATTTTTCCACGCCTTTTTAAAGTTCTGTTAAAATAACAGAAAGAAACAGAGAGTACAATTAACCTCTGGAAATTGTCTTCTTGAAAGGTTGCCCTCTTTTGAATGTTTTGGTCAATTTTCGAACCCAGGATTGTTTCTGAGGTCAGGTGTCATTCATAGGCCTGTAATGAGTGTGAATATTTAGTGAGCATGAGCACTGGGTTTAAAGCTGCTGTTTTGGGAAATGGCCACAAGGCGGCAGCATTTCTCCATTCCCAAATCTGGTTCCTAGGGCAGCAGAGCCTTTCTGGAAGTCCTGTTCCTAGGTTGGAAATTAAAATGGAATGTGCCAGGAGAAACCCCAATAAGTTTATGTCACATTACTTCTTGTTTTAGTTTTTTTAATCGGGGTAATGTTTAGAATACTGTTTGTCCTCAGTGTACACAATCTGGTTCATTTGTGCATAACATATATATATATATATATATATATTCATGTACAGAGCCAGTTCCCATGTAAATTATTGCAGAGTTTTTCATAGACATCCCTTGCTATATGGTCGGTCTTTCTGTTATATGTATTTAATAGGTATTTGTACACGTATGGTAACCCTAATCTTAATTTTTCCATTCCCCCCACCTGTTCTTTTAGGTAAGCATAGTTTGTTTTCTAAGCCTGTGAGTGTCTTTCTCTGTGGAAATATGTTCATTTGTGTCAGTTGTTAGATAACGCCTATAAGTGATATCATAGGATATGTCTTTTGCTTTCCGACTGACCTCATGTTCTGTGATTATCTCTAGGCTCATCTATGGTGCCTCAAAGAGCAGTGTTTCATTGTTTTCCATGGCTAATATTCCATTGTGTACATGGACCACTTCTTTTTCCACTCATCTGGTGATGGACATTTTGGTTGCTTCCGTGTCTTGGCTATTGTGAAAATTCCTGCAGTGCAGCTGCTGAAGCCTGTGCCTTCTCGACTCTGAACTTCTCAGGTGAGAGTCTCAGCGGTGGGCCTGCTGAATGGAATGGTGGCTCAATTTTTACTTTGAAACACAGCTCCTTTCTGTTCTCATTATTGGCTGTTACCACTTTACATCTCACCAGCAGCTAGAGGGTACACAGTTCTCTAAAACCCCTTCAGCATTTGTTGTGTGCAGACTTTTAGCTGATGGTAGTTGGCATGTGTGAGTTGAAACCTTTTTGGAGGTTAGATTTGCATGAGTCTAATAATTCCTGATGTTGAGCTTTTATCCATTTTCCTCTTTTTTGAAAATGAGTGAGTAAAACTTACCCCTCCATACTATGTCCTTGAAAATTGTGCCAGTTTGGAATTTTTTTGGCCATTCCCTACCTCCGCACAATTATGTAGGGCAGGTGTCCTTTACAGCCCTGAGTCCTTGTGAATGTTAAGTGACCATTAGCTGTGGGTTTAATGCCGCTCTTGCGGGAAACGGCCACAAGGCGGCAGCATTTCTACATTTCCAACTCTGGGTTTTTGGGCAACAGAGCTTTCCTGGAAATCGTGTTAGTAAGCTGCAAATTAGAGTGGAATGTGCCAGTGCAAACCCCCAAGAGCTTATATCTCCTAAATTGTTGTTTGTTTATTAAATTTAATTTTTATTAATTATCAGAGCAAATTTGATACAAATGTAGATTCTCCTAGGTGTACAGTTTCTGGTTCATCCTATCAATGTATCTGTCTATTCCTCTTTCGATCCTTTCCCGTGGATGTTATTATAGGGTGTTGAGTAGACCTCTCTTCGTATTCCATAGGCACTTTGTGATTATACATTTCATAAGTATTAGTGCATATCTGTTAACCCCCATGTCCTAGTTCATACATTCCTTATTCCTTTCCATTTGGTTAAACATTAATTGGTTTTCTGAATCTATGTGTGTCCATCTCTTGGAAATTATTTCATGGGTATCAATTTTTAGGTAACACCTATAAGTGATGTCCTAAGATGTCTGTCTTTCGGTTTCTTTCTTACTTCAAGTTGGGTGATTATCTCTAGATCCTTCTATGATGGTGCCAACGGCACTGTTCCATGCTTTTTCATGGCTAATATTCCATTGTGTACATGGACGACTTCTTCTTGGTGCATTTTTCCGTTGATGGACATTTCGGTTTCTTCCAGGTCTTGGCTATGGTACGTGTTGCTGCAGTGCAGGATTGCCAGCCTGTGTCTTTTCGATTCTCGTCTAATCAGGTGAAAGGCCCATGAGTGGGCCTACCAGATCACATGGTAGCTCCATATTTACCCTTAAACGCACCTCCATTCTGTTCTCACTACTGGCTGTGACCAGGTTTCATCCCACCAGCAGCTAAAGGGTACGCGGTTCTCTAAAACCCCTTCAGCATTTATTCTTTGTAGAATTTTTGGCTGATGACCATTCTGACGGCTGTGAGGTGAACTTTTTTGTACACTGGATTTGCATGGCTTTATTGATTCCTGATGTTCAGCATTGTTCCATTCCCATTTTGTTAACAAAAAAGAAAGAAAGTAAAAGAAACAGAAGACAAATGTGCATAAACTATGCCTCTTGAAACTGTCGTTTTGAAATATGGACGTCTTTTGAATGTTTTCATCGATATACGACCCCAGGATTTTTTTTCAGGGAGGTGTCATTTACAGGCCTGCAATTATTTTGAATATCAACTGACCATTAGCGCTGGGATTAAAGCTGCTGTTGTGTGAAACGGCCACAAGGTGGCAGCAGTTCTCCTGTACCAAACCCGGTTACTAGGGCAACAGAACCTCAATGGAAGTCGTGTTCCAGGTTGTAATTTAGAATGGAATGTATCAGGAAAGCCCCTTCAATTTATGTCTCACTATTTCTTGTTTGTTTTTTTTAATTTAATTTTTATTTTTTATCACAGCAAGTTTGATTACAATGTTTGGCTTGTTGTAGGTGTGCACCATGTGGTTCTTTTACACATATACATATGTGTGTTCTTCCTGGGATCCTTGTCCCATGTACGTTATGACAGAATGTTGAGTAGTCTTCTCTTGGTATTCCGTAGGTCTTTGGTGATTATATAGTTCACCTGTGTTTGTATATGTCTGTTAACCCCAATATCCTAATGTATCCAATCCTCACACCTTTCCATTGGTGAACCATAAGTTTGTTTAATGAATCTGTGATTGCCCTTCTCTGTGGAAATATCTTCACCAGTATCAATTTTTAGGTAACACCTATAAGTGATATCATACGATATGTGTCTCTCTCTTTCTGACTTAGTACGAGTCGCGTGACTACCTCTAGACTCATCTACGGTGCTGCACATGGCATTGTGTCCTTTTTTCCCTTGGCTAATATTCCCTCTGTACATGTACCAGTTCTTCTTTGTCCACTCATCTGTTGATGGACTTTTTGGTTGCTTCCATGTCTTGGCTATTGTAATAGAGCGGCAATGCACATTTGCCTGCCTGTGTCTTTCCAATTCTGTCTTCTTAGGTGATAGGCCCAGGAGTGGGCCTGCTGGATCATACAGTAGCAAAATGTTTACTTTACAAAGGCACCTCCATTCTGTTCTCATTAGTGGCTCTTACCAGGTTACGTCCCTCTTGAAGTTGAGGGTATGCACTTCTCCACAACACCTTCAGCATTTACTGTTTGTAGTGTTTTTTTGCTGATGTATATTCTGACCAGTGTGAGCTGATATACCTCTTTGGGGTTGGATTTGCATGCGTCTCATAAACCCTTGAAATTGAGCTTTCTGGCATGTCCTTTTTTTCTTCAAACTGTGAGTACAGCTTACCTCTTCAAATTGTTTTCGTGAAGTGTGTGTGACATTTAGAAATATTTTGGCCATTACCTCCCTCAAGACATTTTGTGGGCAGGTTTCATTTATAGCCCTCCAGTACTGGTGCATATGAAGTGACCCTTAGCACAGGTTTTAAAGCTGCTGTTGCAGGTAACGGCCAGAGGGCGGCAGCATTTCTTTCATTATGTCTTTTGCTTTCCGACTTACCTCATGTTCTGTGATTATCTCTAGGCAGCATTTCTGCTTTTCCCAATCTGGTAACTAGGCGAACAGACCTTCCTGGCAGTGGTGTTCCTCGGTTATATATTAGAGTGGAATGTGCCCGGAGAAACCCCCAAATGCTGATGTCTCCTTACTTATGTTTGCTTTCTAAATTGAATTTATATTTTTTTATTGGAGTCATATTCCATTGCGTACATGGACCACTTCTTCTTGGTGCATTCCTCTGTTGATGGACATTTTCGTAGCTTCCAAGTGTTGTCTATGGTAAATATTGCTGGAGTGCAGGATTTTCAGCCTGTATCTTTTTTTATGGTTTTGATTTCTTTTGCGGTACGCGGGCCTCTCACTGCGGTGGCCCCTCCCGTTGCAGAGCAGAGGCTCCGGATGCACAGGCCCAGCAGCCATAGCTCACGGGACCAGCCTCTCCACGGCATGTGGGATCTTCCCGGACCGGGGCACGAACCCGTGTCCCCTGCATCGGCAGGCGGACTCTCAACGTCTGCGCCACCAGGGAAGCCCAGCCTGTTTAGTTTTGATTCTCATCCTGTCAGGCGATAGGCCCAGCAGTGGGTATGCTTGATTGAATGGTAGCTCAGTATTTACCTTTCCAAGGCACCTCCTTTGTGTTTTCCTTACTGGCTCTTACCATGTCCCACGTTGAACCAAGGGTAGGCGTTTCTCCTCAAACCCTTCAGCATTTACTGTTTGCCGAATTTTTGCTGATGGCCATTCTGACTGGTGTGAGCTGATAGGTTTTTTGTAATTTGGATTTGCATGTCTTGAATTATTCCTAGTGTTCAGCATTTTTCCACGCCTTTTTAAAGTTCTGTTAAAATAACAGAAAGAAACAGAGAGTACAATTAACCTCTGGAAATTGTCTTCTTGAAAGGTTGCCCTCTTTTGAATGTTTTGGTCAATTTTCGAACCCAGGATTGTTTCTGAGGTCAGGTGTCATTCATAGGCCTGTAATGAGTGTGAATATTTAGTGAGCATGAGCACTGGGTTTAAAGCTGCTGTTTTGGGAAATGGCCACAAGGCGGCAGCATTTCTCCATTCCCAAATCTGGTTCCTAGGGCAGCAGAGCCTTTCTGGAAGTCCTGTTCCTAGGTTGGAAATTAAAATGGAATGTGCCAGGAGAAACCCCAATAAGTTTATGTCACATTACTTCTTGTTTTAGTTTTTTTAATCGGGGTAATGTTTAGAATACTGTTTGTCCTCAGTGTACACAATCTGGTTCATTTGTGCATAACATATATATATATATATATATATATATTCATGTACAGAGCCAGTTCCCATGTAAATTATTGCAGAGTTTTTCATAGACATCCCTTGCTATATGGTCGGTCTTTCTGTTATATGTATTTAATAGGTATTTGTACACGTATGGTAACCCTAATCTTAATTTTTCCATTCCCCCCACCTGTTCTTTTAGGTAAGCATAGTTTGTTTTCTAAGCCTGTGAGTGTCTTTCTCTGTGGAAATATGTTCATTTGTGTCAGTTGTTAGATAACGCCTATAAGTGATATCATAGGATATGTCTTTTGCTTTCCGACTGACCTCATGTTCTGTGATTATCTCTAGGCTCATCTATGGTGCCTCAAAGAGCAGTGTTTCATTGTTTTCCATGGCTAATATTCCATTGTGTACATGGACCACTTCTTTTTCCACTCATCTGGTGATGGACATTTTGGTTGCTTCCGTGTCTTGGCTATTGTGAAAATTCCTGCAGTGCAGCTGCTGAAGCCTGTGCCTTCTCGACTCTGAACTTCTCAGGTGAGAGTCTCAGCGGTGGGCCTGCTGAATGGAATGGTGGCTCAATTTTTACTTTGAAACACAGCTCCTTTCTGTTCTCATTATTGGCTGTTACCACTTTACATCTCACCAGCAGCTAGAGGGTACACAGTTCTCTAAAACCCCTTCAGCATTTGTTGTGTGCAGACTTTTAGCTGATGGTAGTTGGCATGTGTGAGTTGAAACCTTTTTGGAGGTTAGATTTGCATGAGTCTAATAATTCCTGATGTTGAGCTTTTATCCATTTTCCTCTTTTTTGAAAATGAGTGAGTAAAACTTACCCCTCCATACTATGTCCTTGAAAATTGTGCCAGTTTGGAATTTTTTTGGCCATTCCCTACCTCCGCACAATTATGTAGGGCAGGTGTCCTTTACAGCCCTGAGTCCTTGTGAATGTTAAGTGACCATTAGCTGTGGGTTTAATGCCGCTCTTGCGGGAAACGGCCACAAGGCGGCAGCATTTCTACATTTCCAACTCTGGGTTTTTGGGCAACAGAGCTTTCCTGGAAATCGTGTTAGTAAGCTGCAAATTAGAGTGGAATGTGCCAGTGCAAACCCCCAAGAGCTTATATCTCCTAAATTGTTGTTTGTTTATTAAATTTAATTTTTATTAATTATCAGAGCAAATTTGATACAAATGTAGATTCTCCTAGGTGTACAGTTTCTGGTTCATCCTATCAATGTATCTGTCTATTCCTCTTTCGATCCTTTCCCGTGGATGTTATTATAGGGTGTTGAGTAGACCTCTCTTCGTATTCCATAGGCACTTTGTGATTATACATTTCATAAGTATTAGTGCATATCTGTTAACCCCCATGTCCTAGTTCATACATTCCTTATTCCTTTCCATTTGGTTAAACATTAATTGGTTTTCTGAATCTATGTGTGTCCATCTCTTGGAAATTATTTCATGGGTATCAATTTTTAGGTAACACCTATAAGTGATGTCCTAAGATGTCTGTCTTTCGGTTTCTTTCTTACTTCAAGTTGGGTGATTATCTCTAGATCCTTCTATGATGGTGCCAACGGCACTGTTCCATGCTTTTTCATGGCTAATATTCCATTGTGTACATGGACGACTTCTTCTTGGTGCATTTTTCCGTTGATGGACATTTCGGTTTCTTCCAGGTCTTGGCTATGGTACGTGTTGCTGCAGTGCAGGATTGCCAGCCTGTGTCTTTTCGATTCTCGTCTAATCAGGTGAAAGGCCCATGAGTGGGCCTACCAGATCACATGGTAGCTCCATATTTACCCTTAAAAGCACCTCCATTCTGTTCTCACTACTGGCTGTGACCAGGTTTCATCCCACCAGCAGCTAAAGGGTACGCGGTTCTCTAAAACCCCTTCAGCATTTATTCTTTGTAGAATTTTTGGCTGATGACCATTCTGACGGCTGTGAGGTGAACTTTTTTGTACACTGGATTTGCATGGCTTTATTGATTCCTGATGTTCAGCATTGTTCCATTCCCATTTTGTTAACAAAAAAGAAAGAAAGTAAAAGAAACAGAAGACAAATGTGCATAAACTATGCCTCTTGAAACTGTCGTTTTGAAATATGGACGTCTTTTGAATGTTTTCATCGATATACGACCCCAGGATTTTTTTTCAGGGAGGTGTCATTTACAGGCCTGCAATTATTTTGAATATCAACTGACCATTAGCGCTGGGATTAAAGCTGCTGTTGTGTGAAACGGCCACAAGGTGGCAGCAGTTCTCCTGTACCAAACCCGGTTACTAGGGCAACAGAACCTCAATGGAAGTCGTGTTCCAGGTTGTAATTTAGAATGGAATGTATCAGGAAAGCCCCTTCAATTTATGTCTCACTATTTCTTGTTTGTTTTTTTTAATTTAATTTTTATTTTTTATCACAGCAAGTTTGATTACAATGTTTGGCTTGTTGTAGGTGTGCACCATGTGGTTCTTTTACACATATACATATGTGTGTTCTTCCTGGGATCCTTGTCCCATGTACGTTATGACAGAATGTTGAGTAGTCTTCTCTTGGTATTCCGTAGGTCTTTGGTCATTATATAGTTCACCTGTGTTTGTATATGTCTGTTAACCCCAATATCCTAATGTATCCAATCCTCACACCTTTCCATTGGTGAACCATAAGTTTGTTTAATGAATCTGTGATTGCCCTTCTCTGTGGAAATATCTTCACCGGTATCAATTTTTAGGTAACACCTATAAGTGATATCATACGATATGTGTCTCTCTCTTTCTGACTTAGTACGAGTCGCGTGACTACCTCTAGACTCATCTACGGTGCTGCACATGGCATTGTGTCCTTTTTTCCCTTGGCTAATATTCCCTCTGTACATGTACCAGTTCTTCTTTGTCCACTCATCTGTTGATGGACTTTTTGGTTGCTTCCATGTCTTGGCTATTGTAATAGAGCGGCAATGCACATTTGCCTGCCTGTGTCTTTCCAATTCTGTCTTCTTAGGTGATAGGCCCAGGAGTGGGCCTGCTGGATCATACAGTAGCAAAATGTTTACTTTACAAAGGCACCTCCATTCTGTTCTCATTAGTGGCTCTTACCAGGTTACGTCCCTCTTGAAGTTGAGGGTATGCACTTCTCCACAACACCTTCAGCATTTACTGTTTGTAGTGTTTTTTTGCTGATGTATATTCTGACCAGTGTGAGCTGATATACCTCTTTGGGGTTGGATTTGCATGCGTCTCATAAACCCTTGAAATTGAGCTTTCTGGCATGTCCTTTTTTTCTTCAAACTGTGAGTACAGCTTACCTCTTCAAATTGTTTTCGTGAAGTGTGTGTGACATTTAGAAATATTTTGGCCATTACCTCCCTCAAGACATTTTGTGGGCAGGTTTCATTTATAGCCCTCCAGTACTGGTGCATATGAAGTGACCCTTAGCACAGGTTTTAAAGCTGCTGTTGCAGGTAACGGCCAGAGGGCGGCAGCATTTCTTTCATTATGTCTTTTGCTTTCCGACTTACCTCATGTTCTGTGATTATCTCTAGGCAGCATTTCTGCTTTTCCCAATCTGGTAACTAGGCGAACAGACCTTCCTGGCAGTGGTGTTCCTCGGTTATATATTAGAGTGGAATGTGCCCGGAGAAACCCCCAAATGCTGATGTCTCCTTACTTATGTTTGCTTTCTAAATTGAATTTATATTTCTTTATTGGAGTCATATTCCATTGCGTACATGGACCACTTCTTCTTGGTGCATTCCTCTGTTGATGGACATTTTCGTAGCTTCCAAGTGTTGTCTATGGTAAATATTGCTGGAGTGCAGGATTTTCAGCCTGTATCTTTTTTTATGGTTTTGATTTCTTTTGCGGTACGCGGGCCTCTCACTGCGGTGGCCCCTCCCGTTGCAGAGCAGAGGCTCCGGATGCACAGGCCCAGCAGCCATAGCTCACGGGACCAGCCTCTCCACGGCATGTGGGATCTTCCCGGACCGGGGCACGAACCCGTGTCCCCTGCATCGGCAGGCGGACTCTCAACGTCTGCGCCACCAGGGAAGCCCAGCCTGTTTAGTTTTGATTCTCATCCTGTCAGGCGATAGGCCCAGCAGTGGGTATGCTTGATTGAATGGTAGCTCAGTATTTACCTTTCCAAGGCACCTCCTTTGTGTTTTCCTTACTGGCTCTTACCATGTCCCACGTTGAACCAAGGGTAGGCGTTTCTCCTCAAACCCTTCAGCATTTACTGTTTGCCGAATTTTTGCTGATGGCCATTCTTACTGGTGTGAGCTGATAGGTTTTTTGTAATTTGGATTTGCATGTCTTGAATTATTCCTAGTGTTCAGCATTTTTCCACGCCTTTTTAAAGTTCTGTTAAAATAACAGAAAGAAACAGAGAGTACAATTAACCTCTGGAAATTGTCTTCTTGAAAGGTTGCCCTCTTTTGAATGTTTTGGTCAATTTTCGAACCCAGGATTGTTTCTGAGGTCAGGTGTCATTCATAGGCCTGTAATGAGTGTGAATATTTAGTGAGCATGAGCACTGGGTTTAAAGCTGCTGTTTTGGGAAATGGCCACAAGGCGGCAGCATTTCTCCATTCCCAAATCTGGTTCCTAGGGCAGCAGAGCCTTTCTGGAAGTCCTGTTCCTAGGTTGGAAATTAAAATGGAATGTGCCAGGAGAAACCCCAATAAGTTTATGTCACATTACTTCTTGTTTTAGTTTTTTTAATCGGGGTAATGTTTAGAATACTGTTTGTCCTCAGTGTACACAATCTGGTTCATTTGTGCATAACATATATATATATATATATATATTCATGTACAGAGCCAGTTCCCATGTAAATTATTGCAGAGTTTTTCATAGACATCCCTTGCTATATGGTCGGTCTTTCTGTTATATGTATTTAATAGGTATTTGTACACGTATGGTAACCCTAATCTTAATTTTTCCATTCCCCCCACCTGTTCTTTTAGGTAAGCATAGTTTGTTTTCTAAGCCTGTGAGTGTCTTTCTCTGTGGAAATATGTTCATTTGTGTCAGTTGTTAGATAACGCCTATAAGTGATATCATAGGATATGTCTTTTGCTTTCCGACTGACCTCATGTTCTGTGATTATCTCTAGGCTCATCTATGGTGCCTCAAAGAGCAGTGTTTCATTGTTTTCCATGGCTAATATTCCATTGTGTACATGGACCACTTCTTTTTCCACTCATCTGGTGATGGACATTTTGGTTGCTTCCGTGTCTTGGCTATTGTGAAAATTCCTGCAGTGCAGCTGCTGAAGCCTGTGCCTTCTCGACTCTGAACTTCTCAGGTGAGAGTCTCAGCGGTGGGCCTGCTGAATGGAATGGTGGCTCAATTTTTACTTTGAAACACAGCTCCTTTCTGTTCTCATTATTGGCTGTTACCACTTTACATCTCACCAGCAGCTAGAGGGTACACAGTTCTCTAAAACCCCTTCAGCATTTGTTGTGTGCAGACTTTTAGCTGATGGTAGTTGGCATGTGTGAGTTGAAACCTTTTTGGAGGTTAGATTTGCATGAGTCTAATAATTCCTGATGTTGAGCTTTTATCCATTTTCCTCTTTTTTGAAAATGAGTGAGTAAAACTTACCCCTCCATACTATGTCCTTGAAAATTGTGCCAGTTTGGAATTTTTTTGGCCATTCCCTACCTCCGCACAATTATGTAGGGCAGGTGTCCTTTACAGCCCTGAGTCCTTGTGAATGTTAAGTGACCATTAGCTGTGGGTTTAATGCCGCTCTTGCGGGAAACGGCCACAAGGCGGCAGCATTTCTACATTTCCAACTCTGGGTTTTTGGGCAACAGAGCTTTCCTGGAAATCGTGTTAGTAAGCTGCAAATTAGAGTGGAATGTGCCAGTGCAAACCCCCAAGAGCTTATATCTCCTAAATTGTTGTTTGTTTATTAAATTTAATTTTTATTAATTATCAGAGCAAATTTGATACAAATGTAGATTCTCCTAGGTGTACAGTTTCTGGTTCATCCTATCAATGTATCTGTCTATTCCTCTTTCGATCCTTTCCCGTGGATGTTATTATAGGGTGTTGAGTAGACCTCTCTTCGTATTCCATAGGCACTTTGTGATTATACATTTCATAAGTATTAGTGCATATCTGTTAACCCCCATGTCCTAGTTCATACATTCCTTATTCCTTTCCATTTGGTTAAACATTAATTGGTTTTCTGAATCTATGTGTGTCCATCTCTTGGAAATTATTTCATGGGTATCAATTTTTAGGTAACACCTATAAGTGATGTCCTAAGATGTCTGTCTTTCGGTTTCTTTCTTACTTCAAGTTGGGTGATTATCTCTAGATCCTTCTATGATGGTGCCAACGGCACTGTTCCATGCTTTTTCATGGCTAATATTCCATTGTGTACATGGACGACTTCTTCTTGGTGCATTTTTCCGTTGATGGACATTTCGGTTTCTTCCAGGTCTTGGCTATGGTACGTGTTGCTGCAGTGCAGGATTGCCAGCCTGTGTCTTTTCGATTCTCGTCTAATCAGGTGAAAGGCCCATGAGTGGGCCTACCAGATCACATGGTAGCTCCATATTTACCCTTAAAAGCACCTCCATTCTGTTCTCACTACTGGCTGTGACCAGGTTTCATCCCACCAGCAGCTAAAGGGTACGCGGTTCTCTAAAACCCCTTCAGCATTTATTCTTTGTAGACTTTTTGGCTGATGACCATTCTGACGGCTGTGAGGTGAACTTTTTTGTACACTGGATTTGCATGGCTTTATTGATTCCTGATGTTCAGCATTGTTCCATTCCCATTTTGTTAACAAAAAAGAAAGAAAGTAAAAGAAACAGAAGACAAATGTGCATAAACTATGCCTCTTGAAACTGTCGTTTTGAAATATGGACGTCTTTTGAATGTTTTCATCGATATACGACCCCAGGATTTTTTTTCAGGGAGGTGTCATTTACAGGCCTGCAATTATTTTGAATATCAACTGACCATTAGCGCTGGGATTAAAGCTGCTGTTGTGTGAAACGGCCACAAGGTGGCAGCAGTTCTCCTGTACCAAACCCGGTTACTAGGGCAACAGAACCTCAATGGAAGTCGTGTTCCAGGTTGTAATTTAGAATGGAATGTATCAGGAAAGCCCCTTCAATTTATGTCTCACTATTTCTTGTTTGTTTTTTTTAATTTAATTTTTATTTTTTATCACAGCAAGTTTGATTACAATGTTTGGCTTGTTGTAGGTGTGCACCATGTGGTTCTTTTACACATATACATATGTGTGTTCTTCCTGGGATCCTTGTCCCATGTACGTTATGACAGAATGTTGAGTAGTCTTCTCTTGGTATTCCATAGGTCTTTGGTCATTATATAGTTCACCTGTGTTTGTATATGTCTGTTAACCCCAATATCCTAATGTATCCAATCCTCACACCTTTCCATTGGTGAACCATAAGTTTGTTTAATGAATCTGTGATTGCCCTTCTCTGTGGAAATATCTTCACCGGTATCAATTTTTAGGTAACACCTATAAGTGATATCATACGATATGTGTCTCTCTCTTTCTGACTTAGTACGAGTCGCGTGACTACCTCTAGACTCATCTACGGTGCTGCACATGGCATTGTGTCCTTTTTTCCCTTGGCTAATATTCCCTCTGTACATGTACCAGTTCTTCTTTGTCCACTCATCTGTTGATGGACTTTTTG